>NC_036861.1:2652547-2750122 GCF_002910315.2 Salvelinus sp. IW2-2015
GTCCCCATGTGCAGTTGCAAACCGTAGTCTGGCTTTTTTATGGCGGTTTTGGAGCAGTGGCTTCTTACTTGCTGAGCGGCCTTTCAGGTTATGCCGATATAGGACTCGTTTTACCCTGGATATAGATACTTTTGTACCCGTTTCCTCCAGCATCTTCACAAGGTCCTTTGCTGTTGTTCTGGGATTGATTTGCACTTTTCGCACCAAAGTACGTTCATCTCTAGGAGACAGAACGTGTCTCCTTCCTGAGCGGTATGACAGCAGCGTGGTCCCATAGTGTTAATACTTGCGTACTATTGTTTGTACAGATGAACGTGGTACCTTCAGGCGTTTGGAAATTGCTCCCAAGGATGAACCAGACTTGTGGAGGTCTACATTTTTTTGAGGTCTTGGCTGATTTCTTTTGATTTTCCCATGATGTCAAGCAAAGAGGCACTGCGTTTGAAGGTAGGCATTGAAATACATCCACAGGTATACCTCCAATTGACTCAAATGATAACAATTAGCCTATTAGCCTACAATTAGCCTATCATGGCTTCTAAAGCCATGACAACATTTTCTGGAATTTTCCAAGCTGTTTAAAGGCAGTCAACTTAGTGTATGTAAACGTCTGACCCACTGGAATTGTGATACAGTGAATTATAAGTGAAATAATTTGTCTGTAAACAATTGTAAACAACAGTTGGAAAAATTACTTGTAGATGTCCTAACCGACTTGCCAAAACTATAGTTTGTTAAACAAGAAATTTGTGGAGTGGTTAAAAAACAAGTTTTAATGACTCCAACCTAAGTGTATTTAAACTTCCGACTTCAACTGCAGGCATGGAGTTATGGTAGAACTAGAATGGCCACCCAGAGCGGCGCTCCTACTGTAGCTGTGGACTCCTACCAGAATCATGACCTTTATCCTGCAGAGGCAAATTTTACATCAAATATATTGCCTTTCGAATAGAACGACTATTTCACTAGAGAAGCAAGGCATTGTTTGTTTTAGGCGTTTTTCATCAGTCTATCCTTTTAAAGTTGTTACCCTGTCTGCAGGACTTTGTGCGACACTGGACACACCATTGTGCTTTGCCTTGTCAACAATTCACCCCTTTGGGTACAATAAAGCTTTACCAAATTGAATTGATTACTACTACTAGCCCTAACTGATTGGCAATGGGCAGTGCCACAAGACTGGTGCTGTTCATGAGCTGCAGTAATCAACTTCACTGGTGAGCCCTCCTAGTCCTTCCTCCCTAAAGGAAAGAGAGTAGAGTAGACTAGTGTTATGGCTCTAGCATTGGTTCCTTGTTGTCCATGAACAACTTCATGTCTTCCTGTCAGTTAGTATGGATTTCTCCTGTCCGGAGATCATTACCAGCCAAGCGGACGTGGATGTAGATACACACACAAGGCCGACACACACACACACAGGGTCCACTGGGAGTGTGTGAATGGTGCGGCGGCCTACCTGGCCTCCCTCATCATTAGGTAAAAGGACTCCTACTGTCCATTTGCTTTGTTTGTGGCCTCATTAAGAAAGGCTAGGAAGAGGGGAGTGTGTGTGTGTGATATTGATATTGATACCCACTTGTCAATCATCCTCTAAGGGCTCTAAGAGTGTTGAATGTCCGCAATGGGCTACGCTGTCTCATGCTTTCTCAGCGACTGTGCATAATATTGATATGAATGAGTGTATTTGTAGAGGGAGTCTATGAGAGTTTAAAAGTGTATATGAGTGTGAGTGGGTGAGATGGAGAGCTTCATCACGTTAGTGTAAAAGCGCGCGTTCCTCCGCACTCAACGCACTGTGCACACAGACTCTGCTGCAGTGCCTTGACTCTGCCTTCAGCCCGCTGCACCATCAACTCCTCACTGCAGACTCCAACCGCGACGTCGTCTTTCTCTTTCATCTCGCTCTCGCTCTTTTAACTGTAGAGATCAGACAGACTGAGGGATTTTCTTTCTCTCAGGTTGAACAGGTACAGTGAGGAGGGGAGGAGGAGAGGAAGGCAGGAGAATAGAGGAGAGGAAAGAAAGGAGGAGAAGAGGGGAGAAGATGAAAGAAGGGAAGTGGAAAGGACAGGAAAAGATAGGAGAGGAATGGAAAAAGAGGCAAGGGGTTTAAGTTTACATTCTGAACAGGTGCCCACTGCAACCTAGTTCAAATGATTTTGCTACAGTATGATCCCCAACCCATCTCACATGAACGGTCTACATACCCAGCTCCTTAACCCAACCTGTCAACCCAAATCCCTACTTCCGATGCCCCAAAACATCTCATTAACGTACACGCTCCAATTTGTCCCTCTTCCTGAATGCATAAACGATGCCTGTGCCCTTATTTGGCAAACCTCCGCCACCTGCTCCTGTGTTTGGGTCCCAACAGCAAACCGCAATTAAACGCTGAGGAGCAGGAGCATATTGTTGTTTCCACAGCACGAGAAAACTTGGCAACCTGTCGCTGCTGGCTCTGAGCTATCATCAGTGTGTGTTTGTGTGTGTGTGTGTGTTTGTGTGTGTGTGTGTGTACGTGGTTGAGTGCTGGCTGGCAGCAATACGGCTTGTCAAGGGTCAACATTGACGACCGTCTGGAGAGAGAGTGAGGTGTAGAGATAGAGAGAAGTGTAGAGAGAGAGGAGATAGATGGAGAGAGAGAAAGAGATAGACAAAGACAGATAAGTGAGATGAACCAAATAAAGTGGGGAATGAGAGACGAGGGAGAGAGTTGAAGAGAGGGAGAGAGAGAGATATGAAGAGAGAAAGAACAGAGCGGTTATCTCTCTGCCAGTCCCCTTGCTCTCAGCGATGTCCAGGTCCAATCTTATTGGACGAACCCCCAGCACCCACTAAATACATTAGCACACTCACTGATGAAATGAACACACACACAGGAGGAGATGAGTTAGCCAAGGCTACACTACTGCTGCAGCTCTCCTGGCAATATACTGAGAATAGAGGTGTGTGAAATGCTGTGTGTGTGTGTGTGTGTGTGTGTGTGTGTGTGTGTGTGTGTGTGTGTGTGTGTGTGTGTGTGTGTGTGTGTGTGTGTGTGTGTGTGAGAGTGTGCGTGCCGACTGCAGTGGAGAAAAAAGACAGTGAGAGACAGAGAGAGGGGGTAGAGAGAAAGAGAGATAAAGAGAGAGAATGAGAAAGCGAGAGAGAAAGTGAGTGAGTGAGCGAGCGAGCGTGTTTCTGTGCATGTGTATGTGTGTGTGAGAGCACTGGGTGCAGTGCAAGGCTGGTTTTGACAGCAGAACAGTGTGTAAGGCAGATGAGTTATGCCACCACACTTATCTCTAAGGGAACAGCACAGTCTAGTGGCAGGAATGTAGAACAACACTAACAGACTGCAGGGGGAGATGAGCATCCAGTCAGTAAGAGAGCCTGTAAACCCTCTTTTTGCCATTATAAACTTTAATGGCGCTGCCCATGCTACAACAGGATTTGTGGCAAGTGCGGTCTCTATCCCTCTCTATGAGAGAAGCATTAGCAGACAAGTTAACTTCACATGGTGTCCCGTGTCCAGCAAGCCATATTGATTTGCTCTGTTCCTCCCAGCCATTTGCCAGGGTTTTTCTCAGTTGACTTTCATTGATCAGACTGACTTCTAATCTGGTGACTGAGTGGCTCTTTTCGTATGCGTGTGGGAATATGTTTATGTGTTTGACTCTGTGTGTGTGTGTGTGTGTGTACCTGTCTGATAGGCTCTGGGACACGGTAGCAGGAGTGTGTGGGGCGCAGGTCCGTGTCCAGGCTGATCTTGTGGCCCACTGAAACATACACTGGTTTGGTACTGCTGTCAGAACTACGCAGGGCCTAGAAAGAAAGAGGACGAAAAGGGATGGCGAGAGAGAGGAGAAACAGAGAGACAGAGAGGAGACTGTATGTTTAGAACTACTGATTACGCGTTTGTGTGCGATGTAGTGAACGTGCGCGTGAGTCTTACCTTCCCCAGAACTTTTCCTGAGTCGCTAGTCAGAGGGAAGCTCTCTCCTCCCTTCTGCAATGAGGCAATCTGAGGAGGAGGAGTGGAGTCAGACCATCATTTATACACACTACTACTGTCAGTCTGTTCGTCCGTCCGTCCCTCTGTGCGAGTCTGACTTTCTCTCTGTCTGTGCGCGTGTTTATTTTTCTTGCAATATCAAAGTCTTTCTCTCTTCCATCTCCTCGGTCTCTCTTTTCTTTGAGGGGAGGATGAGACCCTGACATGTTCTTCACAGCCCTGTCAGCCATGTTCCTGTCTTCCTCACAAGGCAACATGCTAGTAGCTGTCCTGTGCCCTCCCTGGTAATATACTATATATACAAAAGTATGTAGACACCCCTTCATATTAGTGAATTTGGCTATTTCAGCCACACCTGTTGCTGACAGGTGTATAAAATCGAGCACACAGCCGTGCAATCTCCATATGGTAGAACGGCATAACTGAAGAGCTCATTGACTTTCAACATGGCACCGTCATAGGATGCCACCTTTCCAAAAAGTCAGTTCGTCATATTTCTGCCCTGCTAGAGCTGCCCCGGTCAACTGTAAGTGCTGTATTTGTGAAGTGGAAACGTCTAGGAGCAACAACGGCTAAGCCGCAAAGTGGTAGGCCACACAAGCTCACAGAACTTTACACGCTGAAGCGTCGTCTGCCGACGGTTGCAACAGTCACTACTGAGTTCCAAACTGCCTCTGGAAGCAACAAGCATAAGAACTGTTCGGCAGGAGCCTCATGAAATGGGTTTCCATGGCCGAGCAGCCGCACACAAGCCTAAGATCATCATGTGCAAAGCCAAGCTTCGGCCGGAGTGGTGAAAGCTCACCGCCATAGTACTCTGGAGCAGTGGAAATGCATTCTCTGGAGTGATGAATCACGCTTCACCATCTGGCAATAAAGTTTGGTGGAGGAGGAATAATGGCCTGGGGCTGTTTTTCATGGTTCAGGCTCCTTAGTTCCAGTGAAGGGAAATGTTAATGCTACAGCATACAATGACATTGTAGACAATTCTGTACCTCCAACTTCATGCAACAGATTGGGGAAAGCCCTTTCCTGTTTCAGCATGACAATGCCTCCGTGCACAAAGCAAGGTCCAATGGTTTGTTGAGATTGGTGTGGAGAAACTTGACTGGCCTGTACAGAGCCCTGACCTCAACCCCATCAAACACCTTTGGGACGAATTGGAACGCAGACTGCGAGCCAGGCCTAATCGCCCAATATCAGTGCCCCTAAGTCACCGCAGCAATGTTCCAACATCTAGTGGAAATCTTCCCAGATGAGTGGAGGCTGTTATAGCAGCAAAGGGGGGACCAACTCCATATTAATGCCCTTGATTTTGGAATGAGATGTTTGACAAGCAGGTGTCCACATACTTTTGGTCATGTAGTGTATATCTCATTTGAAGTGCATAGGATGGTGTGAGTCATCGGTACGTGAAAAACCACATCATCCAGTCTTCACTCGACCTTAAACTTGAAAGTTAAAAATCAGATATTTCACATATTGGATGATGCAGTGTTTATATGAGAGAGCTCTCAGATCCTGCAATCAGCTTGAGATACATTCAGATCAAAATCCCTGATGCCAAGACTGATGCTGTAACAGGTGTCTCATTGGAGATGAGGACTTGGCTTTAAACTAATGAAAGCTTTGATGTCCTATCCATTTCACCATAACTAATTATAATACAGGACAGGAGGATACGCCAGGTGAGGGGCCAGGTAGGGCCCAGGGCCCATCTGGTGGTATCTAGGAGAACAGTGTGTCTGTCTGAGTCAGCCGCCCTGGGCAGTAGGACATGAGACAGGCCAACCATCAATAACACAATGGTTTGACTCAGTGCCAGAGAGGAAGAGGAGGAGGGATGGGGAGAAAGAGTGCGTGAAGGGGTCTGGGAGAACTGGGAGAGGTTAAAAATGATGATGGGATATTGAAAGACGGCAGTTGCAGAGAGAGTAGAGAGAGAAGGAGTGAAAGGAGTGAGAGAGAGCTGGGAAATAGAGTGGAGCCGAAGAAAGAGAAGCGAACAAGAGAGACAGAGACAGGAATTTCATCCACAGAGCAGCAGGCAGGGGCAGCAGCTGCCGTGTGAACGGAATGAAGCCCCTATCCATCGAGCTCATTCAAAAGGCCTCAGTGAGTCACTCCCTGGCAATGCACACAATAGAACCACTGTTGCAGTGACCCATAACACACACATATGTACACATGCACACACAATGGGAGAAGACCAGTGGCATGTCCATACAAACCTTTAGCCCATAATAAGACGCAGGAGGTAACAGGAACACAGGAATGTGATGTCAACGTGACAACAGAGGCTCCATGATCACAGGAACTTCTAAAAACGCCTTCATGTTTAAATCCTATGAACAATTCACGTAAATTGTATTGCGATGTTTTAATTTACTTGGATTTGAATTGGGCGTCATCGCAATGTTACGAAACACTCGGACATAACGAAACCCCAGAGACACATTGGATGTCTGTGAGTATCTTTGACGTCTCCTTCACTCTGGACGTATGAACACAGATTCTCCTAATCTAATTTCAGGTGAGAGCAGTTGGAGGAACAAATATGACTCATGTTGCATTGATGTGATTAATGAGCAAAAACAATTACACACATGGCAGTTTGACGCTACGCTTGTATCTTAGATATATTGAAGTCAGAGAGGTCACATCTATCATTCTACAATCTGCAGTGAGTCATCGTTTGAAAACAGAGCCTGACGCCAGTACCAAAGTCAAGATAAGAGGTGTTCTAATGTTTCATTTAAAATAACTGGAGCGTCGCTAGCTAAAAGCCAGAGGGAAATGTATCTGGACGGCTAAAAGCTACCTGATACCTTAATGAAAGACTAGCTAAGAGGAAACACTTTAGCTAACAGTAGCTAACTGACAGATACTGTATCAGTTTGCTCAGAAATCTCAGCTAATGCAATCCACACCGTGGCTACAGTAGTTCGGTTAACGAGGCTTATGCTATCGCTATCGTCTGTGAGACGCTAAGTGTCGCCTGAGAGAGATCGAATTAACTTGGGAGTCGGTACCGGTTTCTCTGGTCATAAACAGTGGAAACCTAATCTGAGTCTACACATAACAGCCGTTAGAGCTAAAGCAGAGCTGAGGGACATCAAAGTGTTGTGTAAGATTAGTGCGCTACGCTAACATAGATGTGCGTCGTGGGGACCGTTTGAGCTGCGGTTATTGGATGGTAATTGAGTTTTTAGGTTGTGGAGCCGTTTGGCAGTTGATTTTTGGTGGCATGTGTTCAGGGTACTGCGCTAAACTCCCATGGCCTTTTACCATGGAAATCTGTTAGCATTGTGGTCACATTAGTCATGTTAGTGCCATGTCTGTCGGTCTCCCTATTACTATCACCTCTCCATCAGTCATTACAGACACCAAACCATCACACTATATATCACTGCTCTGTTGCAAGCCTGAAGCATGCAATTCATTTCCTTAAAATGTTATTATTTGTAACTTTGGATTAGAATTTCCCACAACGAAACAAATTGCTTAAAAAAAATATATAAACTCAGCAAAAAAAGAAACGTAACTTTTTCAGGACCCTGTCTTTCAAAGATAATTCGTAAAAATCCAAATACCTTCACATATCTTCATTGTAAAGGATTTAAACACTGTTTCCCATGCTTGTTCAATGAACCATAAACAATTGAACATGAACATGCACCTGTGGCACGGTCGTTAAGACACTAACAGCTTACAGACGGTAGGCAATTAAGGTCACAGTTATGAAAACTTAGCACACTAAAGAGGCCTTTCTACTGACTCTGAAAAACACCAAACGAAAGATGCCCAGGGTCCCTGCTCATCTGTGTGAACGTGCCTTAGGCATGCTGCAAGGAGGCATGAAGACTGCAGATGTGGCCAGGGCAATAAAGTGCAATGTCTGTACTGTGAGACGCCTAAGACAGCGCTACAGGGAGACGGGACGGACAGATGATCGACCTCGCAGTGGCAGACCACGTGTAACAACAACTGCACAGGATCGGTACATCTGAACATCACAGGTACAGGATGGCAACAACAACTGCCCGAGTTACACCAGGAACACACAATCCCTCCATCAGTGCACAGACTGTCCGCAATAGGCTGAGAGAGGCTGGACTGAGGGCTTGTAGGCCTGTTGTAAGGCAGGTCCTCACCAGACATCACCAGCAACAACGTCAACCTATGGGCACCCACCGTCGCTGGACCAGACAGGACTGGCAAAAAGTGCTCTTCACTGATGAGTCGCGGTTTTGTCTCACCAGGGGTGATGGTCGGATTAGCGTTTATCGTCGAAGGAATGAGCGTTACACCGAGGCCTGTACTCTGGAGCGGGATCGATTTGGAGGTGGAGGGTCCTTCAAGGTCTGGGGCGGTGTGTTACAGCATCATCGGACTGAGCTTGATGTCATTGCAGGCAATCTCAACGCTGTCAGGGAAGACATCCTCCTCCCTCATGTGGTACCATTCCTGCAGGCTCATCCTGACATGACCCTCCAGCATGACAATGCCACCAGCCATACTGCTCATTCTGTGTGTGATGTCCCGCAAGACAGGAATGTCAGTGTTCTGCCATGGCCAGAGAAGAGCCCGGATCTCAATCCCATTGAGCACGTCTGGGACCTGTTGGGTGAGGGCTAGGGCCAATCCCCCCAGAAATGTCCAGGAACTTGCAGGTGCCTTGGTGGAAGAGTGGGGTAACATCTCACAGCAAGAACTAGCAAATCTGGTGCAGTCCATGAGGAGGAGATGCACTGCAGTACTTAATGCAGCTGGTGGCCACACCAGATACTGACTATTACTTTGAATTTGACCCCCCCCTTTGTTCAGGGACACATTATTCCATTTCTGTTAGTCACATGTCTGTTGAACTTGTTCAGTTTATGTCTCAGTTGTTGAATCTTGTTATGTTCATACAAATATTCACACATGTTAAGTTTGCTGAAAATAAACGCAGTTGACAGTGAGAGGACGTTTCTTTTTTTCCTTAGTTTAGATATTTACCGGAGACTTCTCCCACCAGAATTCTCTTCAATAAGAGCTGGTTTACGGTTTTCACCAACAAGTTTTTGTCTTTGCTCGACTTGTATAATACAGTTCAAGCCACAGAAACACTGTGGAGAGAAACTTACATCCCACAATAAAATATTACAATAGATCCAGGAAAGAAAACACACTACCTTAAAACATTTATCACAATAGAATGATGAATAATGCATTGTGCTCTCCGTACTCCAATTTCAACACAGCTACAGTATGACTAAGTGTGACAAATAGAGCACAAAGGTAGACAAAAACCCACATGAATGATTCATGAATATTAAATTAACACTATAAAACTGTAGGCCTATAATTATTTTGTTGTTGCATTCAAATGTTGTTTGATACAGCCACAAGAAAATGGACCACCCCACCGAGGATGGTATGTGAAGTCTGTCAACAACAGAAGAGGAGAAGAAAAGTTTGACAAAAGCTTGACATTGGAGGTCAGACATTTGCTCAAATGCAGACCTACTGTAGGTAGGCTACAGTTTAGTAGTCCAATGTCAGTTGAGATTTCATTTGAGTGAAAACATTCATAAGAATGTGTTAACCAGTTGTTATTGTAAAAACAAAAAAACGAATGAAATATAACTAGTGACACTCCGCCCTTACAGGCATTAAATCATTGGAAATGAGTCATTTGATTCAATGCAATCCCCCCCCCCCCCCATCATTTTGATCTCTACCAGTGTGAAATGTGAGTGTTGGAGCTCTCACCTGTGACTGGTGTTCCTCGTTCTTCTCCACACCCTGCACCTGCAGGAGGTTCTTGGCCACACCTATACAGGGAAGCCCTGACAGAACTCCCAGGTGACACGCCAGACCAAACTCTGGAAAAAAGACAACCCCATATGTATAGTAGGGGACATGACTGTCACAACCAGCTGAAGTCTGAAGTGTTATGCAAGTATGTAACAGGCTACTGTTAGTAGTAAATAGTAAATGCTATTAGTAGACAGTATGTAACAGGCTACTGTTAGTAGTAAATAGTCAATGCTATTAGTAGACAGTATGTAACAGGCTACTGTTAGTAGTAAATAGTCAATGCTATTAGTAGACAGTACGTAGCAGGCTACTGTTAGTAGTAAATAGTCAATGCTATTAGTAGACAGTACGTAGCAGGCTACTGTTAGTAGTAAATAGTCAATGCTATTAGTAGACAGTATGTAGCCTGAGAATCCAGTCTCGGTCTCAGTTTGAATCAGTCTTCATTTGAGACCGAGATGGTCTGTTCCACTACTCACCTCTGTAGTGAAACAGACCATTCCCATCCACCAAGACCACCTGTTGGGGACAGATAAAGAAAGAGGCAACAGGTTAGAGATGGGCAAGTACAGAAAGAGGCAACGGGTGAGAGATGGGCAAGTACAGAAAGAGGCAACGGGTGAGAGATGGGCAAAGCAGCTCTCTGCTGTCCCTTGTACTTATACAGCATGAGGTCTTTCTTCATTACAGGCTAACTAAAGAAGAGTTTACACAAGACTTAGTGAGATTTTGTTGGATGGATGTATTGAATGTATTGAACTGTGCCAACCGCCCATTCACTGATTTCTTACAGTGCCAAGGTAGTTGTACAGGCATATTTCTGCTGTGAATCATAAGTCATGTAGAAATAATTTGAGGAGCTGAACATAAAGCAGCAGGGACTGGTCTGTCAGTGTCCACGGGTAAATGTCAGTGATAAATTCACGAGGGCAGTGTGCATGTGTTAGGCAGAAGACGGCGAGTGTGTGTGCGTGTTTCGTGTAGGAGAGGTGTTTTGCGTGTGTATGCATTTGTGGATAGGGACCCGACTTGAGGTGGGAGTGTGGGAGTGAGTGATTTGTGTGGGCTGTGACTAACACAGGAGAGTGGAAAGGTATGGATGATACAGAGCTGACTTATGGACACACATCGTGGGAGAGGAAGATAGAGGGTATTGGATAGCCGAAAGGAAAGGCATTAACACACAGAGATGTATCGCCCTGAGGTGAACAGTTAAACAGTTGGACACAGCAAACCGACAACATCAATGAAACTGTACTAACCTTAAGTCTCAACAAAAGTTAGACACTATGAGACATGTCAGAGTGACATTTAGTTTCAACTAAATTGAGACATTAGGGTTCTCTGCGTATTACAGTAACTAAGTCAGTTAAACTGTAACATCTCCAATGTGGCCAGACCCTGACCTGAGGAAGCAGGCTGGGCTGGGTCGTCTCCAGGCGCTGCAGGGCCTCCAGCAGATAGGGGGTCTCCCTGAAGGCCAGGAACCCTGAGATGTAGGGGGCGGTCAGGGTCACCATCTGACTGTCCTCATACAGCAGCTGGTAGTGGACACAGGGAACAGACAGCAGAGAACACCGGCATAAACGTATGCCTGTGTTATATCTAATGCAGTGCCTTCAGAAAGTATTCATCCTCCTCAACTTATTCCACATTTTGTGGTGTTACAGCCGGAATTCAAAATAGATTAAATATTATATTTTTTTAATCACCCATTTACACTCAATACCCCATAATGACAAATTGAAAACATGTTATTAGAAATGTTTGCAAATGTATTTAAAATGAAGTACAGAAATATCTAATTTCCTTAAGTATTCGCACCCAATACTTTGTAGAAGCACCTTTGGCAGCGATTACAGCTGTGAGTCTTTCTGGGTAAGTCTCTAAGAGCTTTCCACACCTGGATTGTGCAACATTTGCCCATTACTCTTTAAAAAATTATTCAAGCTCTGTTAAATTGGTTGCTGATCATTGCAAGACAACCATTTTCAGGTCTTGCCATAGATTTTCAAACAGATTTAAGTCAAAATTGTAACTCGGTCACTTAGGAACATTCATTGCCTCCTTGGTAAGCAACTCCAGTGTAGATTTGGCCTTGTGTTTTAGGTTATTGTCCTGCTGACAGGTGAATTCATCTCCCAGTGTCTGGTGGAAAGCAGACTGAACCAGGTTTTCCTCTAGGATTTTGTCTGTGTTTGGCTCCACTCCATTTATTTTTTTATCCTGAAAAACTCCCCAGTCCTTAACAATTACAAGCAGAACCATAACATGATGCAGCCACCACTATGCTTGAAAATATTGAATATGGTTGATATAACAAAGGGGTTGAATACTTATTGAATCAAGACATTTCAGTTTTACATTTATTAATTTGTAAACATAATTCCACTTTAACATTATGGGGCATTGTGTGTAGGCCAGTGACAAAAAAAATCTAAATGTAATCCATTTTAAATTCAGACTGTAAAACAATAAAATATGGAAAAAGTAAAGGGGTGTGAATACTTTCTGAAGCCACTGTACATCAATCTTGTGACTACAAACTTGTTGGATGCATTTCCAGTTTGTTTGGGTTGTGTTTCAGACTATTTTGTGGCCAATAGAAATAATTGGTAAATAATGTATTATGTCATTTTGGAGTCACTTTTATTGTAAATAAGAATAGAAAATGTTTCTGAACACTTCTACATTAATGTGGATGCTACCATGATTTCCTTCTCTAAAATGGGGTGACTATGTARACAAAGTGCTGATATTTCTAACCACTGATATTTCTAAGCACTAACCTTATAGTCAKTGTATAATTTCATTCCAAAGTGCTYGAGTACAGAGCTAAAACAACCAAAAATGTGTCACTGTCCAAATACTTCTGGACATCACTGTATATACAAATATATAAATATACAGTACCAGTCAAAATTTTGGACACACCTACTCATTCAAGGGTTTTTCTTTATTTTTACTATTTTCTACATTGTAGAATAATCAGTGAAGACATCACAACTATTAAATAACACARATGGAATCATGTAGTAACCAAAAGTGTTAAACAAATCAAAATATATTTTATATTTGACATTCTTCAAAGTAGCCACRRTTTGCCTTGATGAAAGTTTTGCACACTCTTGGCATTCTCTCAAKCAGCTTCATGAGGTACACCTGGAATGCATTTCAATTAACAGGTGTGCCTTGTTAAAAGTTAATTTGTGGAATTTCTTTCCTTAATGTGTTTGAGACAATCAGATGTYTTGTGACAAGGTAGGGTGGTATACAGAATATAGCACTATTTGGTWAAAGACCAAGTCCATATAATGGCAAGAACAGCTCAAATAAGCAAAGAGAAACAACTTTCCATCATTACTTTAAGACATGAAGGTCAGTCAATGCGGTCGCAAAAACCATCAAGCGCTATGATGAAACTGTCTCTCATGAGGACCGCCACAGGAAAGGAAGACCCAGAGTTACCWTTGCTGCAGAGAATAAGTTCATTAGAGTTACCAGCCTCAGAAATGGCAGCCCAAATAAATGCTTCACAGAGTTCAAGTAACAGACACATTTCAACATCAACTGTTCAGAGGAGACTGTGAATCAGGCCTTCATGGTCGAATTGCTGAAACCACTACTAAAGCAAATAAGAAGAGACTAGCTTGGGCCAAGAAAGACGATCAATGGACATTAGACCGGTGGAAATCTGTCCTTTGGTCTGATGAATCCAAATCTGAGATTTTTGGTTCCAAGCGCCGTGTCTTGATGATCTCTGCATGTGTGGCTCCCACCGTGAAGCATGCAGGAGGAGGTGTGATAGTGCTTTGCTGGTGACACTGTCTGTGATTTATTTAGAATTCAAGGCACACTTAACCAGCATGGATACCACAGCATTCTGCAGCGATAAGCCATCCCATCTGCTTTGCGCTTAGTGGGACTATCATTTGTTTTTCAACAAGACAGTGACCCAAAACACACCTCCAGGCTGTGTAAGGGCTATTTGACCAAGGAGAGTGATGGAGTGCTGCAACAGATGACCTGACCTCCACAATTACCCAACCTCAACCCAGTTGAGATGGTATGGGATGATTTGGACCGCAGAGTGAAGGAAAAGCAGTCAACACGTGCTCAGCATATGTGGGAAATCCTTCAAGACTGTTAGAAAAGCATTTCTCATGAAGCTGGTTGAGAGAATGCCAAGAGTGTGCCAAGCTGTCATCAAGGCAAAGGGTGGCTACTTTGAAGAAACTAAAATCTAAAATATATTTTAATTGGTTTAACACTTGTATGGTTACTACCCGATTCCAAATGTGTTATTTCATAGTTTAATTTTCAAAATTTATTTTACCCCCTTTTTTCTCCTCAATTTCATGGTATCCAATTGGTAGTAGTTACAGTCTTGTCCCATCGCTGCAACTCCCATGCGTCCTCCGAAACACAACCCAACGAAGCCGCACTGCTTCTTGACACAGTGCACATCCAACCCGGAAGCCAGCCGCACCAATGTGTCGGAGGAAACACCGTACACCTGGCGACCTGGTCAGCGTGCACTGCGCCCGGCCCYTCACAGAAGTCGCTAGTGCGTGATGAGACAAGGATATCCCTGCCGGCCAAACCCTGCCTTACCCGGACGACGCTAGGCCAATTGTGCGCRGCTCCATGGGGCTCCCGGTCGCGGCCGGCTGCGACAGAGCCTGGGCTCGAACCCAGAATCTCCGGTGGCATGCAGTGCCTTAGACCACTGCGCCACCCGGGAGGCCCGTTATTTCATAGTTTTGATGTCTTCATTATTATTCTACAATGTAGAAAATAGAWWWWWWTTWWGAAAAACCTTTGAATGAGTAGGTCTGTCCAAACTTTCGACTGGTACTATGTAAACAAAGAAAGAGAAACTCTTGTGCACAGCAGTGTGTCTAGGTCCAGGTATTAAAACATAAGCATTAAAAAAACAAGAGTATATACAGTACCACACCCTGAAAAAAGACAGGTGACCGACCTTGACTTAAGTGCTTACGATCATGTCACTGCAAATATGAAAAATAAATAAGCACTGAAGTCAGGCTCGGTCGCCTGGCTTTTTCAGTGTGCGGGTTTTCCTTTTGTTAAATATAAATATATAATTTAACAGAACTATCCCTCTAAAGGCGTACTGATTCTGGTACAAAACATAACGGCTCTGTTGGTCTGGAGAGGTAGAGACCTGAGTCTGTGTTTAGATGTCAATACTGTACTGCATACTCATTGTAAAAAGGAGATGTGATTGATCAAATGTTATTTCCCTCTCTTGTGTGTGTGTGTGGTCTTTCTAGATTTCTCTGAGAGCCTTTTGTTTAACCCAGAATATCTTTCCACTGACCTGCACAACTCTCGCTACAGTGTTCTTACCCATGTAAGCCAAACCAGGCAACTATGCTGATCATGAGGTTCAATAAACCTCTATACATTTTTTTTTTTAAAGGATAGAAGGACTGCAAAATGGATTAATTCACTCTCAGCCTTCTTAGTTTGCCTCTGAAAAACTATCTGGGCATTTTGACAAAGTTGGCTCCAAAGTTCAATTTTTTGTTAATCATTGAACAGAGATCTATACCTTGGTCCCTTGCGATGGATCCACTGGACCTGACAGTATCAACCTGAAGTRGATGACAAGGTCTTTGGGATTTTGCGACTTGTCATTCTTTTGTGAATTGTCAGGTTATTAAAAAGAAAATCTAGTGTGCAAGTCAACCAAAAGATTTGTACAGGCTCCTGAGTCCTGGATTTTTTTTTTTTATTAGGCATTTTAATTGACGSGGTAATGCAATAAATAATACAAATATTTATTGATTGATGGAGACGTTTTGCTTCATTTGATATGTCCCCAGGGATGACACGTGGAGAGAGTCTGTGTTGTTTTTGGTTCATTCTTGAATTACGGTGGCTTTTGGGCATGGGGTTGAAATTGAGCCTCGGCCTAAAAAAMGCGGGCTGCGTTCCGGCTCGCCAGTTGCCCATCCTTGCTCTACACCTTAATAAGCATCTCAACAATAGGCGGGCTTGATAAAATTCCATTATATAATTTGTGCAAACAATCCGTCAAAAACACACAGAGGATACACTTCTTAAAAAATTATTCAGAGAACAAAATACTCATGTTGATATAAAATCAGCAAAAAAAGAAACGTCCTCACACTGTCAACTGCGTTTATTTTCAGCAAACTTAACATGTGTAAATATTTGTATGAACATAACAAGATTCAACAATTGAGACATAAACTGAACAAGTTCCACAGACATGTGACTAACAGAAATMGAATAATGTGTCCCTGAACAAAGGGGGGGTCAAAATCAAAAGTAACAGTCAGTATCTGGTGTGGCCACCAGCTGCATTAAATACTGCAGTGCATCTCCTCCTCATGACTGCACCAGATTTTCCAGTTCTTGCTGTGAGATGTTACCRCACTCTTCCACCAAGGCACCTGCAAGTTCCCGGACATTTCTGGGGGGAWTGGCCCTAGCCCTCACCCTCCGATCCAACAGGTCCCAGACATGCTCAATGGGATTGAGATTTGGGCTCTTTGCTGGCCATGGCAGAACACTGACATTCCTGTCTTGCAGGAAATCACGCACAGAACGAGCAGTARGGCTGGTGGCATTGTCATGCTGGAGGGTCATGTCAGGATGAGCCTGCAGGAAGGGTACCACATGAGGGACAAGGATGTCTTCCCTGTAACGCACAGCGTTGAGATTGCCTGCAATGACATCAAGTTCAGTCCGATGATGCTGTGACACACCGCCCCAGACCATGACGGACCCTCCACCTCCAAATCGATCCTGCTCCAGAGTACAGGTCTCGGTGTAACGCTCATTCCTTCGACGATAAACGCGAATCCGACCATCACCCCTGGTGAGACAAAACCGGTGGGTTTGTGGTGGGTTTGTGCCCATAGGCGACGTTGTTGCCGATGATATCTGGTGAGGACCTGCCTTACAACAGGCCTAGAAGCCCTCAGTCAAGCCTCTCTCAGCCTATTGCGGACAGTCTGAGCATTGATGGAGGGATTGTGCGTTCCTGGTGTAACTCGGGCAGTTGTTGTTGCCATCCTGTACCTGTCCTGCAGGTGTGATGTTCAGATGTACCGATCCTGTGCAGGTGTTGTTACACGTGGTCTGCCACTGCGAGGATGATCAGCTGTCCGTCCTGTCTCCCTGTAGCGCTGTCTTAGGAATCTCACAGTACAGACATTGCAATTTATTGCCCTGGCCACATCTGCAGTCCTCATGCCTCCTTGCAGCATGCCTAAGGCACGTTCACGCAGATGAGCAGGGACCCTGGGCATCTTTCTTTTGGTCAGTAGAAAGGCCTCTTTAGTGTCCTAAGTTTTCATAATTGTGACCTTAATTGCCTACCATCTGTAAGCTGTTTGTGTCTTAACGACCGTTCCACAGGTGCATGTTCATTAATTGTTTATGGTTCATTGAACAAGCATGGGAAACAGTGTTTAAACCCTTTACAATGAAGATCTGTGAAGTTATTTGGATTTTTACAAATTATCATTGAAAGACAGGGTCCTGAAAAAGGGACGTTTCTTTTTTTGCTGAGTTTACTTTCAAAGATTCAAGAACGTATGTGTGGTATGGTAAGAGCAATGTTTGAGGATAATGAACTCATGAAAAGCCTTGTGGAGGCGAGGTATGACATGGTGCTCACAGATCCTGCATTGGGGTGGGGGAGTCTTGCTGGTGCATTATATTAGATTGCCTTTAGTTTACAGTGCTCGTTGGACCACAGCTGGTATACACATTTTGCTCTTTCTCCCTCGCCAGTCATTTGTTCCAGTTTTTAGATCAAGTTTATAGGAGGATATGGATTTCTTACAGCGGCTCGGAAATATGTTTTATGGTATTATGGTTTACCATGAAACTGTAGAGTTCAATCTATACTATGATGAGCTTTGTGATAAATACTTTGGCCGAGATATTCATTATTACAGATTGCTCCGTTCAGCTGACCTATGYTTGATTCGRTCTGATTTTGTTTTCGGGTCTCCACGTCCAACTATGCCAAACATCGTACACATTCATGGCTTCTACTGTAAGCCTGCTCAACCGCTCTCAAAAGAGCTGGAAGAGTTTGTTCAGAGCTCTGGAGAACATGGGGTCATTATAATGTAGTTAGGATCCTTAGTCAGTCTTACTAGGGATGTATCCACTGAAATTGCTTCTGCCTTTTCCCAACGCCTCAYAAAGTCATGTGGGGACATGTTAGTGACAAACCCTCAATTTTGMGTAACAATACCCTCCTGGTAAAATGGCTGGCTCAGTCTGACCTCCTTGGTCATGACAAGATCAGAGCATTTGTGTCACATGGGGTTACAAATGTTGTCAAGGAGGCCATTTACCATGGTGTTGGGTTTGCCACTGTTCCAAGACCAATTTMACAATCTTCTCCAGCTGGAAGAGAGAGGAGGAGCCAAGGTTTTAGACATTGGCAGTTTCAATAGAGGGATCTTTCTTCAGGGCTTGCATGAAGTTCTCCACAATGGGGCCTACAAGTTCAACATGCAGAAGCACTCCAGACCATTCCATGAAGCCACTGGACAGGGCRGTCTACTGGATCGAGTTCGTCATGAGACACAAAGAAGCTGCTGACTTGCGCTCAGAGTCCCACAGGATGCCATGATACAGCTACCACTCAGTGGATGTCATCACCATGTTGTTGGCAATGGTGCTCCTCTTCCTCCTGCCTAATGCAGCTATAGTAAAATACTGTTGCTGCAGGRTGTGTTGGAAAATAAAWATGTATCATCATACTGTACTCATAAGTAAAAGTTATTATTTCTGAGAGCTTCAAGTATTTGTGATTAACTTGTTGGGAAATGGGTATCACACYAGTGTATTTTTTGTTTKATAAATTGTSTTGATTTATTTCACATTGTTCTATCAAGTCAATTTTATTTGATTGAGGAGTTGGTGTAATCCAGCTAAAATGCCCGTCATTGTCAGAATTTTTATTTAGTATCTTCTATGTTAATTGTCATGTGAATGTCACACAAATTACTATAATTCAGAAAATTACGCAGATATTCATCCTTGGATATTCAAAWCTATTTTAAACTTCAAGTAGCCAATTTGTAAAAATTCATTGTGGCTCTTGGCTATTCTGAAATTGTTTGGGCTTATGATGCAAAAACCACTGTGTTGTGAATAAATCCAATAAAATCCAATGGGAGAGACTCGGGGTAAATTATTGTGTCTGCACTGACTGGGGAACATTTAATTAGCCGTACTATAATAACATTACAACAAAATTGGTCCATGTATCAACAAAACAAGCTGGCAAATATCATTAATTATGATGGGTTGTGTTTCAGAATGAGTTGACAGCKCTTGATGGAGAATTAGGGTCGGGTCCAATAGAGGGAGCGGAACGGTTAAGAATGAAAAATAGAGGCAATGAAAAGTTGAGGCAAGACTCATGTTCACAAACTGCTAGGATGACTGAACAGACATGGCCTGTGTGTCAATACCTTCAAGTCACTTCCTTTCCTTGTCTCCTTTCTTTGATCCACACTAATACAGAATAGCTATTCAGGTGAAATACAAAAAAGAACACCATCTTTCTTTCATCTAGTATGATCAAACAGTGCCTATGAGTCAGAGAAGGAAAGGAAACCACTTTATAGTATTAAGACGCAGCCCATGGTTAGCATTAGCATAGAAATGGTCAGTTTGGGCTTTATAGCATTAAGACGCAGCCTATGGTTAGCATTAGCATAGAAATATTCCGAGTCAGTGCCTTACCTCTAGGTCTGGGTAGCTAAGCACCACTAGCTGGGCACAGGCGTTGACGTCATCTCCTTTGATAAACGACAGGTCCACTCCTCCAACCCTCTCCAGCCCGGTGAAGTCGGGACATCTCTGCCAATCCTCTGTGTCCTCCTCCACCACCTGCTGCCTGAGGCTGGCCTGTTCACTAGGAGAGAAAGAGGAGAGGCAGAGAAAACCGCAAAGGGTTAGTGGCCAAGGGGGAGAGGTAGGGAGCAAATTTGGACCGGTCAACAGCAGATGAAGACTTCTAGTAGTAATGAGGCATTCTACAGCACCGGTCCCCCTACACCATCTGCTTGGCTTCTACATCTCCAGCGTCAGACACAAATCTACCAAGGAGGCGGCGCTGGYAAAAGGGACATGATACCATTATCAGTGARYGTCACAATAGATTCACAAGTCAATGGCTGAGCGAGATGGCTGAAACTGGCAGCATTCCAGGGTTACTGTTGGCAGGAAACTTCTCTCTTGCAGAAAGGTCTCACCTCACCTGCCCAGTTGCTGTGTCCCTCTGCTGGTGTCATAGGGTAACTTACTACTGTTCTCCCAAGACAACCCTACCTGAACCTCACAAGGGCTATCCACTATTGAACAAGGATAACTAGGCCTACATTCAGACATTTTACAAGGTTATGTGGTTGATATGTGATATTCCATGAGCACAGTTCATTGGGTTTAAAATACCAACTTGTGSAGGGCTGGCTCCAAGCACAAGCGGAGACCCAGAAGCTCAGTCTGGGTCTCAACMTACTGTTGAGAGTTAGAATAGTAGAATACACAAGTTGCAATTTTGGTTGTGCAGCAGCAGTTTTTCTGTTCTTGTTCTGTCAGTCACCCAGGGGTGCTGACCTCCGGGGGGCCGCCTTTGATTTTGTTCYTCACTCAGACATCATTAACATGGCATAAGTCATGCAGGAAATTAGCTTTAAAAATGTGTCRCTGCCCCATGGCAAAATGAGTAAACGTGGATATCGAATTGACCACTTCAGCATGGTTTTGTGGCACAGTCGATGCTACGGGCCAGAAAGGTTGAGGGTTTGCCGACCACCACTGATGAGCTCTCTCCCCCTGCCTGCCTCACTACACTACGATCAGAGACAGCGCAGACAATAATCATTAGCCAGGGGGAAATCAGATGTACATTTGTATGATATATCTATAATTGTAAACCAGGTGGTTCGAGCCCTAAATGCTGATGAGATTAAATCACTGTTTACTGTTCTAATTACATTGGTAACCAGTTTATAATAGAAATAAGACACCTTGGGGGTTTGTGGTATTTGGCCAATATTCCACGGTTAAGGGCTGTATGCACGCACTACGAACCTAAGAACAGCCCTTAGCCGTGGTATATTGGCCATATACCACACCCCCTTGTGCCTTATTACTACGTATTACTATAGTATATAGTATAGTATATAAAACATATGCAATGTTTTCCCCACCAACAGGTTTCTGTGCCAATGCACCACACACAACCAAAAAGCAATGCATAACTGCATACCGATTKCCGACTTCATCTTGGTTTACGTTTTCAACACTACAATCAAATAGAGTATGTCACTCTCGACAAACAGAAAATAGATCCCTCCCTACTCAGTATCAAAGGCTTGGCTTGACAATCTACGAATGTCATTCAACTTTTGGGTGTTTTGTAACAGATGTCTCTTGCCATTGATTGAATGGCCAGTGTGCAGTTTGGATGCTGGATTATATTTGAGTGGATAGCGTGCGCAGGTAGGTTACAGGAGACTTTCGAAGTAGCCTAATCAGATGAAAACATTATCACTAGTTGTGTTTCTGCCACACAAAAAAGGTAATACATTTTAAAAGTTAAATGACAAATATGTAGGCTATATTGAAGCCTTAGGTTCTAGATCGAGGAAAAGCCACTCGGATCGGAAAGGAGGCAGAACGCGCGTTAAGCTTTCCTGAATAACAGGGCCTGCTGGGAGCATAGGCCTGTGGCTTCACTATATAGGAAGACTTGGGAGAATGATGAGCAGCAACAGACAGTGCATCAGTATCAGAAGTAAAAATACAGCCAGACTGTCCTGTACTGTGCCTTTCTAGARWTTAAGATCTGAGAGTAGACCCACAACTGATCCACAACATTCAAATAACAGGGCTTTTGCACCATTATTTCAATGACATTTTCACTACAATTTACAGTCTAGAGTAGAATTGTACTCACTTGAAAACAATAATGTCCCTAAGACCATACAAATTGAATTAATTGTATAACAGATWAAAAAAAATTGAAATGTAAAGCGAGCCAYCAAAAAACAACAATCATAATTTAAAAATGTAATTAAACTTGCACCCCTTGTAATAATACTAAACAYCCTTAATACAACACCTAACAACCTCATCAAGAGACTTTAGCCTTTTGGTATTGGAGCAAACAGTGGGGCAGGGAATACAACTAAGATTGCTGGCGTGAAAGACAAACATCGTGCCAATAGGGTTAACCCAGTTGCTGGGAATTGCAACGCGGCTCATATAGTGAGGTTTGCTACACTGCCCCCTCTGTACTTGAAGGCACGGCCGCCATCTCACTTCAAACACCATTGTAGCAAACGGCAGGACAAGGAAGTTAAACCGAGTCTCTGGCGTGAAAGGCAAACACCCTATGGATCGTGCTAATAGGGTTAATCCACTTGGTAGGAATTGTATCCTTACATTTTACATTTTAGTCATTTAGCAGATGTTCGTATCCAGAGCAATTAGGGTTAAGTGCCTTGCTCAAGGGCACATCGACAGACTTTTCACCTAGTCGGCTTGGGGACTCGAACAAGCGAGTTTTCAGTTACTGGCCCAACGCTCTTAACCGCTAGGCTACCTGCCACCCTCATCATGGCTCATATAGCGAGGATTGTGACAGTATAATGGTTTTTGGAATGACAGTCATAGGGACCAGGGTTTGAGTCACAGTTAGGGTACCCCCCCATAATCCACTATATTAGTGTCAGGTGTTGGAGAGCACCATTGAAAGCATGTCCCAGTCGAGTTTTAGTCCCAGTACATTTTTTGTTAGGCTAGCAGTGTTTCTGTCAGGATTCTGTACGGCACATACAGTGGGGCAAAAAAGTATTTAGTCAGCCACCAATTGTGCAAGTTCTCCCACTTAAAAAGATGAGAGAGGCCTGTAATTTTCATCATAGGTACACTTCAACTATGACAGACAAAATGAGAGAAAAAAATCCAGAAAATCACATTGTAGGATTTTTTATTAATTAATTTGCAAATTATGGTGGAAAATAAGTATTTGGTCACCTACAAACAAGCAAGATTTCTGGCTCTCACAGACCTGTAACTTCATCTTTAAGAGGCTCCMCTGTCCTCCACTCGTTACCTGTATTAATGGCACCTGTTTGAACTTGTTATCAGTATAAAAGACACCTGTGCAATGACGCACCATGCCTCTCCYCTGCCTATCAGCTATTCCTCTATGTTCTTGTGGATTTKTGTAGAAAATGGWGCAGCTTTGAATGATTTTATGTGTGGTATGATTGCTAGTTAGCCTATTGCAGATCTCGACAAACAATCCAGCTACCACTATTGTCACTATGGATAGAGGGCAGAATAGAGTTGACAGTATAGTAAGCATGCAGAAAAGCGTGGTGCATAAGGAAAGTACGAAAACACCTTGATAGGGGAAGCAGATGAGAAAATGTGGCTATATGGAAGAAATTCTATAGTAAAGCCGAAAAATGGGATTGTAAAGCAGGGAATAAAATGCACTACCAGTGCTGGAAAAAGTACCCAATTGTCATACTTGAGTAAAAGTAAAGATACCTTAACAGGAAATGACTCAAGTGAAAGTGAAAATCACCCAGTAAAATACMACTTGAGTAAAAGTGTTTGATTATAAATATACTTAAGTATCTAAAGTAAACCAATTTTTTTTTTTTTACTTAAGTATCAAAAGTAAAAGTATAAATCATTTCAAATTCCTTATATTAAGCAAACCAGATGGCACAATTGTTAGTGTTTTTTTTATTATTTATGGATAACCAGGGGCACACTCCAACACTCTGACATCATTCAGAAACAAAGCATTTGTGTTTAGTGAGTCGCCAGATCAGAGGCAGTAGAGATGACCAGGGATGTTCTCTTGATAAGTGCGTGAATTGGACAATTTCTGTCCTGCTATTCAAAATGTAACAAGTACTTTTGGGTGTCAGGGAAAATGTATGGAGTAAAATGCACATCAGTTCCTTTAGGAATGTAGTGAAGTTGTCAAAAATATAAATAGTAAAGTACAGATACCTCAAAAACATAGTTAAGTAGTACTTTAAAGTATTTTTACTTTAGTACTTTACACCATTGTGCACTACCCTACCCTGTGCTCTCTAATAATTACATCCTATATCAGCTTGATACAGGCAAGTGTGTGCAAGGCGGTATTGAATGTCACTGTCTGTCACCTCAAATGTATCTCTCGACCTGTGTGCACCTACGTTGTAAACTTTCATTCATAGGCTAGCTTGTGGCAACCTCATGATGGGTATAGGGACAATTTGAGTATAAAGTTGTAGCCTAAACATATTGCTGTTACAATGAACTGGGTGAATGGAATATGAATGACATTCATCCAATATGCTGTAATAGAAAAATAGGGCCATGCTCATGAAAARACAATCATCCTCCCTCATCTTGAACGGCACTGACCGCCACTGCTCCATGTGCCAGACAACTGCTCTGCCTCTTGTAATGTCTGTCTTTATTTATACTAACTAGCTAGAAAGSACWGTATTTGTAGCTACCAGGGGGCTAGCAAATTATGTGAGCTAGCTAGATAGCTAGCTGTCACACCTGTCTGTGGTGTCCTAATCAAATYACAATATGACACAGGTGAGGAGGAGCAGCGCGTGCTCCTTTTCGCTGCGAGTAGCTGTGAAATAGAGTTTACATATTGCCATTTTATTATGTCAAATTAAGAGAAACGTGTCTGACCTTTCCCATTTCTTGACCAATTCTTCTTGAGGAAGAATAGACATGTAGTTATTCGAAGTGAACAAGCAGAAGAGTCAAATTATTGAAGCGAATACCTTCTTCCGTGTTGTACCACTGACGTATAATAACGTTTGTACCACAGACAGAAGGATAAACTCAGACGCTTCACAAGGGCTATAAAGCTGAAGCGTTCGTTTTCTCACCACCAAATATGGTAGTGAGAGGAAGTACAGTCGCGGGTAGTGTGAGAGGATGGAACTAGGTTAAACTGGGCCGACATTCTGCACATTTTTTCATCTTTGAAAAATTTGCTCTCAATACATTTCTGTTRCCAAAACTATAATCTGTTACGAACATAGTGCACACATTTTTTATAGACTTGATGCTTTGCTAACGTTTAAAAGGGGGCGTTGTTTAGAAGGAGTGCAACGTRGAATTGAGTTTGTGCACACGCGCACTTCAGAGGAGYTGTTCCCTAACGAAAATATGCAAATACATGCTACAACGCACCAATAGGATCTCGCTAGCTCGTGCTTGGCTTTGTCCACCTCCTTGCATGTTCTGCCCACTATGCTGCATTTGCTCCAACTGTAAACGACACAGATGCACTGTCTTGGGTTAGCTATAAATATCTTTGGTCGTACCTTGTGTTGTTTCGTAACGTCTCTCCATATGGGCGGAACCAAACAGCGCTTGCCGCGTTCAAAACAACTGGGAACTCGGAAATTTCTGACTTCTGTACTTTCAAAACAGCTGGAAATCTCCGACTGTGATTCGTTTTGAATAATCATCCAAGTTTGAATTCCAAGTCGGAAACTCGGGCATCCTTCTAAAGCTGACGACCACGGACGTTATGATTTTACCTCGTTTTTTTTCCGAGTTCCCAGTTATCTTGAAAACACCAAGTGTCACACAAAAGTCCACATGTAGCAGTTTCATTGCAGTGGCAATTGCAGTTCATTGTACCGTCTTTCAAACACAACTGAGACAGACTCATAAAATATGCATTGTACAAAATGTGCAGTTCAAATCCAAACTTGTCTTTAGTTTGTGGACCCGRATCCTGACTGGTTGCATCACTGCCTGGTATGGCAACTGCTCGGCCTCCGACCGTAAGGCACTAGAGGGTAGTGCGTACGGCCAAATAAAAATTTGATTTGAGTACATCCCTGAGGCCAAGCTTCCTGCCATCCAGGACCTCTACACCTGTCTCTTATACACATCTAGATGTGTATAAGAGACAGGATCACAGCCACCCTAGTCATAGACTGTTCTCTCTGCTAGCGCATGGAAAGCGGTACCGGAGCACCAAGTCTAGGTCCAAAAGGCTTCTGAACTTCTACCCCCTGAAAAGACTCCTCAACAGGTAATCAAATGGCTACCCAGACCCCTATTTTACACTGCAGCTACTCTCTTTTATCTATGCAGTCACTAACTCTACCTACATATACATATTACCTCGACTAACCTGTACCCCCACACATTGACTCTGTACCGGTACCCCATGTATATAGCCTCGCTATTGTTATTTTACTGATGCTCTTTATTTGTTACTTTTATTTTTTACTTATTTTTCTTGAAACTGCATTGTTGTTTAAGGGCTTGTAAGTAAGCATGTAAGGTCTACTATGGTTGTATTCGGTTCATGTGACAAATACAATTTTGATTTGATTGTGCATATTCTGTTCTATATTTGATGATTGCCACCTAGTGGGCATTAGGKAGTAGTACCTTGGACAGCTCCTCAATACCATACAGTAATTAACTTTTTTTGTTACCAAGAAAGCACTTTCAAATGAGATTTTAGGCTTCAAACTGGTCCCCAGCGAATACTATCTGCCTGTAATTCAGTGACCATCTTCCATTCCCGTCTAAAAACCCACCTTTTARGTAATCCCATCCATCGGTTCAGCTATTCATCCACTCAATGTTCAACTCTTTCTGATTATCATTTTGTCTGAGATAGTTCAAGTCACCTACATACAGATAACTAAATGTATCCACATTMACACAGTCAAATTGAGTTTAAACTAAATTGCTGCGTGCATTGCAGGTTGAAGCCGGATCAAACATAGAAAGATATGTTACACAAACAAGACAACTTTTAATTCTCATAATTCAAGTTTAATGGTTTGAAAAATTGTAAAGGCGCTATTTTATATTAATTCAAAGTTCTTTCTTTAAACATTATGAATTTCAAGGGAAATAAAGATATGCAACATTATCGTTGTCTTATAGGAAGGGAGGCTAGATGAGAAATGGAGAAATCAGGATATGGTTGYTGACACAGACAAACAAGACAGAAATAGCCCTCATATCTAAATGAGAAGTAGAAGTGAAGGTTGACATAAGTAGAGCAAAGCAGGTTACATAGCAGACACATTTCAGTCGTGGCAGTGACCCCATGTTGAGGTCAGCTGATGAAACTGAAAGGTAACTGAAGAAATCGGTCTCTGGTTTAAAACAACACAGTGAGACACTTCTAAAGCGCTGTTCCAACTCTGCTGAGGAAAAACTAACATTGAACACGACAGGACTGTGAGAGGGAACAAAGACCWATTCAGGACTGGAACCTCTACAGCTTGGTGAACCGTTGAGCACGTTACACATTGTGTTGATATTATGTTACGCATTGTGGACATTATGAGTTTCCTTTGATAAAGAGCCCGAAAGTAGGAAKCCATCCTAGTCTATCTCTAGACATGCTTCAAGGTTAAAATTAGTACAGAAGAAAATAAGTCACGTACAACTACACATCCTCAGACCTGACATGGGTGACACCCTTACAGACATTTACAGTTATTCATTATTCCATTCAATCACTAAAACTTAATAAATTAGTTCATTCTGAACAGCCCTCGTTCTGAGCGGATCCTTTCRTCAGTGAGCAAAGCACTTCACGTTATTCCAGTTAGACATTAGACGATTCACTTTGACCTTTTGGGGTTTCGTTATCATKTTTAAAAAAAAGTAGRATCTCAAAAAGCTGTTAAAAACAGACGGGTCCTGATTGGCCGATAATCCTTGGGAGTGAGATCCYACGCCCATCAACAAACACGTCTTTGGCCCTCTAACGTCAAGCAGCAGCATGGTGGCACTGACCAGGCTGGATGGGCTTACTTGTCTTGAGAGAGCCTCAGCTTGTAATGCAAGGCAAAAGCTTACCGAACGTTTGAAACAGCCCTACAGTCTGTAGAAAAGTTCAATATCTCTTCCGTGAGCTTGAAGCTCACAAAACAGCCCCTAAAACACTCCAAACTAGCGTGACAAAAAAACAAACATTGAAACTAGAAGATGGAACAGAGTTTTTTTTGTTGGCTGGTCTTTGGTGCTTTAGAAGCACAAGGTGGCTGTACAGAACATTATTTGCATGGGTACGTTGCATTACAATGGAAACATCGTCAATTTCGTCCACTTCCCTCAGTCGAGGCAAAGGGGGTGTCCCCTAACCAAGCAGATATATTTCTTATATACATGGTTAGTTACAAAGGCTAAAATGGTCCTAACAAATGGCTCATGAGTAGTTACTATGGTAACTCCTAAACTAAAATCATCAATCAACCATATCCCCATATGAGCATGCAGCAACACACTTCACTCTTACTGAAAACTAACAATCCAACCAGCACTAACCCAAGTACATGTACGCATCAATACATTTCTATGAATGGAGCAGTAGCAAATGATTACGCTTTCACCACAAAAAAAACATTCACTTCCTCCCTCTATATCCACACCTTTAAAAAAGAATAGCAGTTTGACCTATTCAACCTGTGACCCTGACAGTTCGGGACATTCCATTGGCTAGCAAAAGCACACCACACCTAGCTACGGGTCAGGTTCATTCCTMCAGTCAGGGAGAGACGGGAAACACTCATTTTGGGGCGGAATCCATTCAAATTCAAGTCCGAGTAATTGAAATTCAAGAATTTAAAAGGAATCACTGGTTAAGTGTCTCGTGCCAAAAAGAGACGTGTAGATTAATTTGCGAACACATTCAAAATGTGTTAATTCAAATTCCATTTGTGAATTCCAATTTCCAAAATAACCTCTGGCAATTTCTTTTGGCTATTTCTCCAAATTAAAGTTTAGCTAAATTAAAATGTGCCTGTCTGTCCGTCCATCTAGTCACCCAGGAACTGGAAGGTCACCTATACATTGCACATAGCACCCATGAGGACAAACCTCCATACACACATTTTTATGATAATTACATTTCTATTTATGTCAATAGTAAAAATTCYAACTCTGCTTATTGCTTCTAAACGATACCTCGCTACGGCTTTACCCCAATCCTGACCTATAAACAATTCACCAGGTAGAGACAAACCCCACTGGTGATATGGCAAATACTGTATTTTTCTGCATGTCATTGCAGGTGTGTTTATGGTTTGTGTCGATACAGTATGTACAGTATGTGTCTTCCTATGTTTGAGCATGTTTGTCTGCAGGGAACAGCGCTTCCCGTTTCTTCAACCTAGAAAGTGTCCATGTTCTATTGTAACAACGCATCCAGTATCACCAACACCTTGGAAGTGTGCATGCGCGTAAAGTGTTCTACTGCATATATGTATCGACGCATCCCGTTTTTAATCCAGTCTCACAGCTCCTTAAATGAGTGTGACAATTGCTTGATCCGGCATTGCGCTCCATGGGTGRGACACTTCCCACACCTACCAAKGTCTCAGCAAGCAGAAAACGTTCTGCCAACGTTCTGTTCAGCAGCCCAGGAGAAAGCTGGGAAGATATATACACGGCCTGCTGCAAGAAAAATGGAGCCCTTTAAAATCACAAGTCTTTGTTTTCAGTTTCTCAACTGCCGACATTTTCTTTATCCTCTGTTGTGCAAGCATGCTTCAGATCCACATTGTGACTGACTAATAGTAGTACAGGTTTGAGGTGGTTAGGGCGGAAAGTGTGGACTGTGAAGGCTGGAGGAGCTGGGACTTGTAGTTCAGAAGAGGACAAATTGTAGTCCTTGGCAAGAGTTGTAGTCCTCTACCTGGAGATCATGGAGCTGGACTGGGAGTGGTTAGAGMTGGCGTGGCTGAGCTGGGAGAAACCACTGTGGCTCGACTCCAAACTGGTCATAGAGCCCCTGAGAGAGTAAAAAAAAGGTTAGATTAATTTATTTAAATGTTTTATTGTTGTTGGCCTAAGGTTTTAGAACTACATACTAAATGGGCTTAAAACAGACCTGGGTGCAAAAACTATTTGAAATGTTTCAATTTCTTTGAGTGTTTGCATTAGTTGTGATAGGTGGGAGGGGTTATATATATATATACTCGTTTATTGGTTATATTGCAAAAGGAAAGCTCTATCAAGCACAGCTTAYGTATAAACAAAAAAAATGTTTTATTGTCACATAGGAAATMATTTCAAATAGTTTTTGATCCCTGGTCTGGTATTAATGCCCAGCTCAAGCTCCTGCTTTGTCAAGTKCAGTGCCGAATAGTGTGGCTCATGCAGCAAGTCAAACCAAACGGAGGTGAATCCACTCTGTGTGACATTCATTTAGCATACTGCACTAAATAGGTTCTTCTAACCCACYGTGACTAAAACATGGTCTCTCATGCTTCAGTGACAGTTTTGAGGGGCATGAATGAAAAGACTTCTTATCCATATCAACCAATTTGCAGCGGCAGAAAAACACAGCAGGGATCATCAGCTACATTCAGCTGGGGGCTGATTTTGTCTTGAGCAGATGGTCGGGGGGCCGGAACATAATTACAAATCATTTGTAGACTGTAAATTGACCGCAAGAAGCTCAAACAGATATCATATTTTAATTAAAACCTATTAATTTTACATTTACTTAGATTTGTATGACGTCACGTGCCTCTATTATGCATGGGAATACTTGGGAACAGATTTCCTAAATAAAAAATCCCTTTTATCAGTCTTTTATGTCCAACAATGAAAATAAATAAAACCACATGAAAATAAATAAAACCACCCGCGAGCCGCCAGTTGGGGAACCCTGAAATACAGGTAGCCCTTCGTGGCAAAGGAGGAAGGCAACTCGAAACAAAAAAAAGCATGTGTCTGTTAGTCATTCATGCAAGCAAGGGTGAGACTAGCTAGCTTAGTGAGTGTGAGTGGCCTTTCTCTAGCTGAAGCACAAAAGAGAAAGCCTAGCATTGCTGGTGAGGTAATGCTCAAATAAAGCCATACGCGAAGGGTCAGGATGCTAGCATGTTACAGAGCTGTCGCTAACTGTTAAATGGGAGTTCTCGTAAGCAACCAAACGCAATGCAAAGCTAAGGGAACACAAGTCCACTTACAAACTTTGAACGTCAAAGCAAGCCGTTCTTCACAGGAAGAGACAGAAGGAGTGGAAGAGGGGTTGGTGAGCGATAAGAGGACAGGAGCGCATTGAAAAGAAAGAGTGGAGGGTAAAAAGGACYCCTCTCTCTTTAGGAGGGGAAGCCTACACTTGACACTTCATAATGGCTACAATGGACATTAATGTCAATATTGTATACAAAAAATATAAAATGGAAAAAAGTGATGATACAATACAATAATAACACAAAATACAGTATGATTTAAAAATAAATTACATTTACTTTGATGACCCATTTGGTATCAGCTCACACACACTGCTACTAACCTGAAGTCCTCGGAGCCAATGATCTCTGTGTAGTACATGACTTTGCACTTGTGTGAGGAGACCTGCAGGGAGGCGAGGACGTCGTCCACGCGGGGCAGGTTGGTGGAGGCGCTGCCCGGCATGGTGTGGAACCTCCACTGCAGGATGTAGAACCCGGGCCACCTGGTCACGTGGGAACCCTGGGAGAGGGACGTCGAGAGGGGGAGGAGAGGGACGGCGAGAGGGGGAGGAGAGGGACGGCGAGAGGGGGAGGAGAGGGACGGCGAGAGGGGGAGGAGAGGGGAAGGAGAGGGACAGCGAGAGGGAGAGATGTGGGGGGAAAGAGATGCATTAGATGAGAGGTTTTAATCATTGTCAATCTGAATGTTCGAAAGTATCGAAAGGCATTTAAAAATCACACCACTAAACAACTGGTTTCAACATTGGTGTAATACGCAAACCTGTATATTTTCATGAAGTCAATCTTAATTCATTCATTCAGTCAAGAGATTCTCTCAGGCACTGACAAAGAGCCACCTGCATGCCTGATGTCTTTCTCAATACTATGAACAGCTAGTGTGCTGCTCCAGTGCTGACCTGCACGCTCTCCCCCTCCTTGCAGGTGAGTGGTGACTCCACCATGCTGTAGTCCAGGCCTAAGGTCCAGGACTTGTCTATGAGCTGGACGTTGTTCCCCCCGGGGGTGGTGACGCTGCTGTGTTGCCCCACTAGGGGGTCCTTGCGGGGGGGTTGGGGGGCACGCTTAGAGTGGTAGAGGTGGAAGACCACGTCGCCCTTACACACGTCAAAGTCCCAGGTGATCACGGAGGCGGCGTCGATGATCTCGAGCACCACCTGGGAGGGAACGCAGGGAGATGAAGAGAGGAGGGTTGAAGGAGGGAGGGGAGAGAAAAGGAGAAAGAGGGGGAGGGATGAGAAGAGTAGAAGTAAAAGAAAGAGATTGAAAAATAATTAGAGAGAAAAGAACAGATGACAGAGGGAGATAAGACAGGAGATTTCTACSGACTAGTTACCACATGGCTTCTTTTATAACAGATTATATAATCTATCTACTTTTATGTAACAGAAACAAAAMAACAAATGGGTGCAGATTCCTCTCAAAGCAACGTTCAATTTGTGACAGAACAGTGGCTAAATGTCTGAAGATCAGTTTGAATGCACTTCCAGGACATCTCCAGTGGGTGGCAGTGTCGGTCAAGGAACTTATTTCTCCTTCTCCCCCCCACAAACGACTTCAAAAGCTCCAGCTCAGGCCACAGTCGCCCCGCTCTCCTCGAGTCCTCTCTGCTCCGCCCCAGCCGAGGTGCACTGTGTTGGGGCTCACCTCGTGGGGCGCTCCTTTGAAGACGCTGGCACTCTGGTAGATAGTCTCTGTCCACAGGCTGATGTCTTCGTTCTCCAGCTCCTCTGCGGTACGGTACAGAGACTTGGGAACCAGGCCTCCCTCTGGGACTTCACACTGCACACAGAATTAGGCCATATGAGAAACTAAAACGTCATAGGAAGTACATGTCATTCTGCTCCACAAGGACAATATCATTTATATGCATGCACAGACGCTCACAGACGCGAAAAAGGGATACAAACGTTATCATGGCAACCACACGACAATGTGACTATGTTGGGTGATGACACCACACGCACCGACCCCCACACAGTGACTCACCATACACTCTCCTCCCAGGAAGTCAGGGATGACCTCCTTATCTATGTAGTCCAGCAGGCCGCCGGGGCCCTGGTAGTCATTACCAGCGTAGATCAGGAACTTCTTACGGGTGTTCTCGTCGATGAACGGGCTCACCTGAACACAGGACAGAGACGGTGGGACGAGTCAACACCCTACTGCTCCCACCTAAATACATCATGCCTAACTGCAGCTTATCTAGTGCCCTATGAGCACCATATAGGGAATAGGGTGCCCTTTAGGAGTCTCCAACCATAGCATTTCATAGTGTCTCACCAGGGTCCAGAGCACAGGGAAGACTCTAGGAGCCCTCAGTATGAGCAGGCGTCCCAGGGTCTCTGGGTAGTTGGCCTCCACCACCTCAATGATTCTCAGAAGGGCCTTAACTCCCGGTCGCCACAGGTGGCGCATGTTTAACCCTTCGAGGTCCACCAGACACGTCCAACAACTAGAGGGGAGAGAGCGAGAGGAGGATGGAGAACATTTTAAGTACTCTGCACAGATTTTAAGTACTATGCACATTACATTTCCAAATTCGACCCTGACGTCAAAAAACGGAGACAGATTCCTCCCACTCTCTCAATCCGGGGCTCTCTCGCTCCTTCTGTCTTACGTGAGGGAAGCTCCATGGCTTTCCACCCTAGCACACTTGAGAAACATTCCTGCATGGCTTCTCTCCATAGTCACGTCCATCTGATAAGCCCGACAGCTGCCAGATAACACCCCTATTCTCACATTGTCTCTTTTTTTCCCTTCCCTCTCTTTTCCATTTCTCCTCTCACTCGCCCCATTTCTCTGTCACTTAATCAATTTCCCCCTGTCTCMCTCTCTCACCCACACCTTTCAGAGAGGAACCCTCCACATTCTTTCCATCTTGCCTAGAGATAGCTTTAACTTTAAAGAGCACACTCCGCAGTCTCTGCGTTAATAACCCCACTGCACCAAGGCAATTTCCATGATACACATTAGCTTAGCAACAGCTACAGAGGCCCCATAGGACTCATTACTTGTTGAGTCCCCTTCTCCCACAGAACTTGTGTCCTGTAGATCTGAGAGGCCTGGATGGGTGTATGCAATATGGCTTAAACGCCACTTGACCTATCAGAGGGAGTGGTGGTGTTACTACCAAACAGCAACGGGGTGTGTACCTGATTGGTCGGCCAAAGACTTTGGTGTTCTCCTCACAGCGCCTGAGGCCCTCCTCGTTTATGGATAGAACCTGAAGGGTTAAAACACAATGTAGGTATGCTTACACACACACACACACACACACACACACACACTCTTTAGTTAACACATGTGTGATTGACAGCAGACGAGGCCCACTCACGTGTCTGAGTAGAGACTCCTCCCCCAGGGCCCGGACCAGCCCCTTGGTGTCCATCTGTCCCAGACGCAGGATATAGAGAGGACGACCCTCTGGAAGTCACACAGACATAAGTATATTTGTATAGTCTAGGGATGCATATTTCGGTCAATTTTGCTTCCGACTAACCAACCCTGATTAACCAGTCAACAAACGGTAAAAACAATTCTAAACAGTAAAATATTATGCATGCATATAAGGAATAGATATTTTTCATTACGAGAAACACGCAACAATAGCAAGCCTATCGTCTAACAGTCAAAAGGCTATAACCTATTGAACATGCAACTGCTGTAATGAAGCAGCTAATAAAGCATCCTTTTCAAACACTTAGTGGTAAAACACAGCTCTAAAACAGTACCCCTAATGCAAGTGGTTCCAAATATGACAGAGATGAAAATATCTGCTAGAAACGTAGAAAGATGGGGAATCTAATAACAACAACTAGGATGGGTTGACCAGGATTGTGCCTTTATTTTGTTGTCCAAAAGCCAAAGTTAATATGAAAACCAATAGAACAGGTGAGGAATGCGGTTTAAACGTTATGAGGAAGTCTTATAAAAAATCATGCTGGTTAAAACGGTTGAGGAAGTCTTTTATAAAAATCATGCTGGTTAAACGTATGAAGGAAAGTCGTTTAAAAAATCCATGCTGGTTAAACGGTATGAGGAAGTCTTTATAAAAACATGCTGGGTTAAACGGTATGAGGAAGTCTTATAAAAATCATGCCTGGTTAAACGGTATGAGGAAGTCTTTTTATAAAAATCATGCTGTTGTTTTAAAAACGGTATTTTGGGGGAGGAAGTCTTTATAAAAAATCATGCTGGTTTAAATGGTATGCAGGAAGTCCTTTTTAAAAAATTCATTCTGGTTAAACATGGTATGAGAAGTCTTTATAAAAAATCATGCTGGTTAATGGTAATGAGGAAGTCTTTTATAAAATTCATGCTGGTTAAATGGTATGAGGAAGTCTTTATAAAAATTTACATTACATACATTTAAGTCATTTAAGCAGACGCTCTTATCCAGAGCCGACTTACAAATTGGTGCATTCACCTTATGATAAAAATCATGCTGGTTAAACGGTATGAGGAAGTCTATATAAAATTCATGCTGGTAAACGGTATGAGGAAGTCTTTATAAAATTCATGCTGGTTAAACGGTATGAGGAAGTCTTTATAAAAAATCATGCTGGTTAAACGGTATGAGGAAGTCTTTATAAAAATCATGCTGGTTAAACGGTATGAGGAATCTTTATAAAAATCATGCTGGTTAAACGGTATGAGGAAGTCTTTATAAAATTCATGCTGGTTAAACGGTATGAGGAAGTCTTTATAAAATTCATGCTGTTAAATGGTATGGGGAAGTCTTTAAGATTCATGCTGGTTAAACGGTATTGAGGAAGTCTTTATAAAATTCATGCTGGTTAAATGGTATGAGGAAGTCTTTATAAAAATCCATGCTGGTTAAATGGTATGAAGAAAGTCTTTATTATAAAATCTGCTGGTTAAATGGTATGAGGAAGTTCTTTATAAAAATCATGCTGGTTTAAACGGTTATGGGAAAGTCTTTAAAATTCATGCTGGTTAAATGGTATGATGGGAAGTCTTTATAAAATTCATGCTGGTTAAATGGTATGAGGAAGTCTTTATAAAAATCATATGCTGGTTAAATGGTATGAGGAAGTCTTTATAAAAAATCCATGCTGGTTAAATGGTATGAGGAAGTCTTTATAAAATTCATTCTGGTTAAATGGTATGGGGAAGCTCTTTATAAAATCATGCTGGAATCTTGCTATCACTTTGAAGCAAGGTAAGACATGCCTCATTATTTGAAGTGAAGTAAAACGTTAAAGTTTCAAACAATTATACTGCCTCAAGCTCCCATTGTAAAGTGGTGGGTGACCTGCTGATAGCCTGCCTACAGTTGACTTTAGCCTATGCACTTCAACGGCGAATGGGAGGCGCACTTTAATTACCGGTTGAGATTGAGAAATAAAAACAGTAGCTCTTTTTCCAATCGTGGTCATCAAAACAGTTTAATACACGATTGCACTTCGAATGGTTATTTGGTTGTGCATTSACTGGACTTCAAAAAGCACYTTAGACTCCAGTACCAGCTTTWTGAGGAGTTTCTCTCGCGCTGCTTAACAGGTGAAAGGCTATTCCACTCCTCAAACTAGGCTCTTCTACAGTTAATTGTGTGATGAGGGCAATGCCTTGGGACTGCCGTGAAGACATGCAATAAACCAGAGCATGCAAATACCCAGGGCAAGTATGACGTAACAACAACGTTTTTGAAATTGGGACTGGTGAACTGCAATGCAGTCAATTCTAAGTTGTATTCCTTCGTTGGACGAATATGGTGTATGACAGGAAGTTGTGGCTTAGACAGGGACGTCTTTTTCGATTACAGTGAAATAAAGTGACATTTTGGGAAGTTACTTCTGTTAACAACTTACAAAGAAACAGGACACACGCAACAGTTTTATTTTACCATGCGTAAATAACATGAGTACAGGAGGGTTTGTGCCGTGTGTCTAATTCTGAGCGACAACTGTATTTTGTGATCATCATCAGACTGCCCCTCTACATCAAATCAAGACTCCGTGACAATTATTAGCGACTAATTGTGTGCGTGTATGCGTGCGCATGCCCGGGCATCTCTTTCTCTCCGTCTCCATACCTTTATCATGGTGGTGCCACCCTCCAGTGTAGTAGTCATTGAGGACCTGTGGTGAGGTCCACGTCTCTAACAGATAGTCCACCTGGTGCTGTTTCCTCCATGTTAAGGACTGACACAGGATCTCCCTGGCCTTCTCCATGTTAAAGTCCCTGGCCCGCAGGAAACGAAGGATGTGCTCGTCCTTAGGGATCTGGAAAGGTGGCGAGGAGGGAGAGGAGGGAGTGACGGTAAGGGTCTTCAAGGGAGGCGGGGGTTCAGAGGGGGCAGGGTAAGAGCGTGCGCGTGTGAGCACGTCACACATGCCTCTATGTTTGTCTCAAGTAGCAGAGTATGATTTTAAAAGATAGGATATGCTTTAGTATGTGTGTATTGAAAACTGTACGGGTGTGTGTGTGGGTCTCACTTTGCCCTTGTGGCTCTCCTGCAGCCACTGTCGTAGTCTGATCAGACAGCTCTCCTGCAGAGGCGTCAGGTCTCCCAAGTAGCGCTTGATGTAGTCTGCATCCAACTTGTCTACAACACACACACACACACAATTTAGGGAATTCTCAAGTCAGTCAATTCAATCTCATTCAAAATCAATCACACAGCTAAACGTCACTTTAACGTATTGAAACTTTGGAACAGTTTCTCAATCATCCATTAGTACTAACCCTCAGGCGTGCCCGTCTGATTCTCCGTGTGGTCGTCAGGTTGGTTAGTGGCYTCGTTGCTGGTGGCATCACTTTGGGTGGCATCATTATTGCTGGCATTGGCAATCTCACGGTCATTGGCATCCGTGGACACGGGGATTGAGACGGCGGGCGTGACAGGCAGCTCCAGCTGGAGGAGCTTCGGGGTGGCACAGACAGGTTTGGTGGTGACGGAGGAGGAGGAGGAGGGAGCATCTAGGGAGGGAGTCCAGCGGGGCACGTGGCTTATCCCCTCTTCCTCTAGCTGGTTTAGGTAGAACTCTATGATCTCCTTACCCTGAAGACGAGAGAGGGGGAGGAAGGAGAGAGGGAGGGAGGGAGAGAGAGCAAGAGAGATGGAGAGAGGGGGAGGTGGGAGTACGGGGGAGGAGAGAAAGAGCGACAGAGTGAGGAAGAGAGAGAGTTAGAGTTACTAATATGGAAGGAGGCTAAATAGGGACTAGGAGCTTTACCTTTGTTTACACTGGCTTGGCAAATTGGCTTACATTACATAATAAGAGCCACTTAGCACTAGACCTCACCACTCACGGCCCAATGGCATGTCTGCTGTATTAACACTGGATTCCATGGTTGGGCCGGTTCCTTTTCATTTAACTCAATGCAGGYGATGAATTAAATTCCCAATACAATTAGGTCATTTAAAAATTGGAATGTCAATTRACTTATTGAGTTGAAATGGAGCCTAGTTGMATTCATCATTTTTTGCATGAGGGGAATGTTTAACGTCTGGTGAATTCTCTAAATAGGATACATCTGGGTTGTATTCAGTAGGGCGCAACGTACCAACGATAAACTAAAGTCAACATTTCTTATTGGACAAGGTTCAGGTAGTCCCGCTACCTTTCAGTCTGTTTACTTACTGTTAGTGTCTAATGAATATGACCCTGATCAGATCCGGCTCACACACACACACCTTCTTGATACTGCTGGCGTACTGCTTCATGGCTATCTTCTCCACCGTGCTCTCGAAGCCGAAGAACGACTTGATGTCCAGGCTGGCCGACTGCTCGAAACACGTCCAGTCCTCATTCTCAGGGTGGGCCTGCACACACACACACGAAAGAGAAGATACACGTGTTACCGTGGCAACCACACACGGCAATATGACTCTGTGCCGAGCGCTGACGCACACTACAAGCCACAAATCCTCAGCTGTGTGTGGAAGTGCGTACCGCTGACACTGTCCACTGGCATTATACCAATACTGACAGGTTGTGCCGTTATATGCCAACACATATTGATAGTAGGGGGGAATTTTGTGACGGTATCAAGCACAGACAGCACATTCACACACAGCACGAGATTGTATCAAAATAGATTTTGTCGGATGTCAGTGAGTGGAGTGTGTTAGACAGGACTGGGAGTGAGAGTGTTGGATGTCAGTGAGTGGAGTGTGTTAGACAGGACTGGGAGTGAGAGTGTTGAATGTCAGTGAGTGGAGTGTGTTCGATAGCTGGGAGTGAGAGTGAATGTCAGTGAGTGGAGTGTGTTGAAGGACTGTGGGATGAGAGTGTTGGATGTCAGTGAGTGGAGTGTGTTGAAGGACTGGGAGTGAGAGTGTGGATGTCAGTGAGTGGAGTGTGTTAGAGGACTGGGAGTGAGAGTGTTGAATGTCAGTGAGTGGAGTGTGTTGATAGGACTGGGAGTGAGAAGTGTTGAATGTCAGCGAGTGGAGTGTGTGATAAGGACTGGGAGTGAGAGTGTTGAATGTCAGCGAGTGGAGTGTGTTTAGTTAGGACTGGGAGTGAGAGTGTTGATGTCAGGAGTGGAGTGTGTTTGATGGACTGGGAGTGAGAGTGTTGAATGTCAGTCGAGTGGGAGTGTGTTAGACAGGACTGGGAGTGAGAGTGTTGATGTCAGCGAGTGGAGTGTTTGCAGACTGGGAGTGGAGAGTGTTTAGACAGGACTGGGAGTGAGAGTGTTGAATGTCAGTGAGTGGAGTGTGTTGACAGGACTGGGAGTGAGAGTGTTGTTAGACAGGACTGGGAGTGAGAGTGTTGAATGTCAGTGAGTGGAGTGTGTTAGACAGGACTGGGAGTGAGAGTGTTGAATGTCAGTGAGTGGAGTGTGTTAGTTTAGGCTGGGAGTGAGAGTGTTGAATGTCAGTGAGTGGAGTGTGTTAGACAGGACTGGGAGTGAGAGTGTTGAATGTCAGCGAGTGGAGTGTGTTCACAAGACTGGGAGTGAGAGTGTTGAATGTCAGTGAGTGGAGTGTGTTAGTAAGGACTGGGAGTGAGAGTGTTGAATGTCAGTGAGTGGAGTGTGTTAGAAGACTGGGAGTGAGAGTGTTGAATGTCAGTGAGTGGAGTGTGTTTATAGGACTGGGAGTGAGAGTGGTTGAATGTCAGTGAGTGGAGTGTGTTTGATAGGACTGGGAGTGAGAGTGTTGAATGTCAGTCGAGTGGAGTGTGTTTGATAGGACTGGGAGTGAGAGTGTTGAATGTCAGTGAGTGGAGTGTGTTGACAGGACTGGGAGTGAGAGTGTTGAATGTCAGTGAGTGGAGTGTGTTTAGAGGACTGGGAGTGAGAGTGTTGAATGTCAGTGAGTGGAGTGTGTTGAAAGGACTGGGAGTGAGAGTGTTGAATGTCAGTGAGTGGAGTGTGTTAGTTAGGACTGGGAGTGAGAGTGTTGAATGTCAGTGAGTGAGGTGTGTTGACAGACTGGGAGTGAGAGTGTTGAATGTCAGTGAGTGGAGTGTGTTAGACAGGACCTGGGAGTGAGAGTGTTGAATGTCAGTGAGTGGAGTGTGGTTCGATAGGACTGGGAGTGAGAGTGTTGAATGTACAGTGAGTGGAGTGTGTTAGTTAGGACTGGGCGTGAGAGTGTTGAATGTCAGCGAGTGGAGTGTGTTAGTTAGGACTGGGAGTGAGAGTGTGGAATGTCAGTGAGTGGAGTGTGTTTGATAGGACTGGGAGTGAGAGTGTTGAATGTCAGACACCGCTAGGCAACCGAGGCACGTCATATAGTGATCCCTCCGTGACACACAACTTCTGACAGAGATGATTTTACTGCGTAGCTCTTCGGCTAGCTCCGGTGCTGGATACCTGTTATCTCTGGCTACCAAAATATGTCAGCTTTAGCCAACTTTAGCTCAGTCTKATTGAGCTGCCTAGCCTTGTTAGCAGCCGCGGGCTAACCGTAACTGTTCTTCACAAGGAAAGCTGCATAACGGACCTAAAATAGGCCCGCTAGCCTCGTTAGACGCTAATGCAATGTGCTTGACCTCATTAACTCAGAGCGCATTCATTCACCATGGGAGCCTGGTGGGAGTAGCACTGAGGTCAGAGGAGGGAGTGCTGCAACAACGCCTGGGAGGTGTGAAAGAACTGACTCCAGAACAGTGTGTGAGTGTGTTGAGGCGGTGTGCTGCCGGTAACAATGGGAGGTCTGAATTATTCAGTGGGAAGGAAGCAGCATATGAGAGGCTGGTTGGAACACAGTTTTCTTTTGTCTATTTGGAGAGAAGCATTGTGAGTGCATTGGAGGGAAGGGGTTCAGACATAAGTGTGCTGTCGACAACCTTTTACAGGGCTGTGTGTGTGTGCGTGTCATGTGAGATAAGGTGATATAAAACTAAGACTGAAGTGGCGTGTGTGTAGCTACATATCAGGAGCTGGTTGGAACACCGCTCGATCGGTACATTTGAAGAGACATTGTGAATGCACAGGTGTGCTGCCGACAGCTGGCTTCAAAGTGGTTTAACAGGTCTTTGTGTGTGTGTGATTGAGTGTGATTGAGTGTGTGTGTGCACGCGTTTGAAAATTAAAGCCAGAATGTGTGTTAGCGAATGGACAGGTAGCTTATGTAACCATTCTAACCAAAGCTACATTTTAATGTGTCGGTATGCATGTGGTGTGTTATGTGGTGTTGTAATGTGGTGTGTATGCTGTGTGTTGTGGTGTGTGTGTGGTGTTGTGGTGTAACACACCGATAGCTGCAGAGTTCGTGGATGATGACTTGTTGGAGAAGTTCTCGTTCGTGGACTCGATGTGGAGCGTTTGTTCAGAGTTTTGTCCACCCCACTCACACAAAGACACTCATGAAACCAGTTCGCAAAACTAAATGGTTCAAACGGAAAACGGATACACTGATTACAAATCCAGCCTATTGCGTTTAGGTCTTTTGATTTTTTTTTCTCGTCATTGTCAGCTTCGCTTGAACACAAGCTAAGGATGTTTAAATGCAACTTTATTTAAATATCCCCTGAAAATCTCACGTAAATGAAGATTCTGTAATCGTATCCCAAATAATGTTTCCTTATACATCAATTTGTGCCAAGCATAAATTGGATAAAACGCTCAATATCAAACTTGTATCTCAAACAGACCGTTTTTTAAAAAAAATGCTTGCATTCCTCATAGAACATGATGTCATCTTCCTCCGTATGGCTGCCAATCACATCTTTCCACATCAATATCGTAAATACCTATACCCACACACTCTTGTGGTAAGCCAACCCCATCCAACACAGAAACACTATCCCCTTTTACACTTCTTTTTTTTATTGAACTGAAAATAATTCACTATTTTAAGTAACCTCAGCCCATAATTAGAGAATAACATGAGTAAAACTTTAAACAATACTCAAACGGCTTCTGCTTTTGCTTGGCCTTTGGGGTCTAGGCTGTGTTACTGTAAAGCACTTTGTGACAATGATGTACAAAAGGGCTTCATAAATAAATTGGATTGGTTGATTGATTGACTTAGGTTTGGTTGATTGATTGACTTAAAGTACAAGACTCACGTCGACTGACAATGCTTTATAAATACATTTGATTGGTTGACTGACAAGACTCAAGAGAGAAGTTAGCGACAGGTTAGCCGTACCCGTTTGAGGAGACGAGGGGCGTCCACGTCCAGTTTGCAGCGGCGCTGGACCTGGTGTATGGATCCGTCCTCGCTCTCAGTTTCCTCCAACACCTCGCTGTCCACAAACATGGGAATCAGGTGACACGTGGGGAATCGCCTCTCGTAGGCCTGCGAGAGAGATGGAAAGAGAAAGGATTATTAGTGTGGGACTCATTTGTTTTGGCAACGCAAACTCCTTTACCTTCCATGTTAATAAAGTTGATTGAATTGAGAGAGTGAGACGCATCAGAGAAGATATTCTAGCCATTGTATCTCCAACAGTGACATTTAATGAAATAGCCTAGCTCCCAAAATCAATATTGTCAGCTGTTTTCATATCTCAAAAAAATGAGCAAGAGAAAGAAAGTGATAAAAGGCGGGCAAGAGAGGTTAGGACAGAGAAGAGAGACAGCGAGAGACAAAACACCATTCAGGTCTATTCAACGCCACAACCCACACATCCCCTCACTAACGTTGACTCGTATCCAATTGTCTCGGCAGCTGGCACACACGCCAGCATTACACAATGCATCGTTTCATTATCTTGGATGCAAAATAATAGGCCTAGTAATAACAAGCCCAGTAATAATAAAAGCCCAGTAATATTAAGCCTAGTAAAGGCACCCCAGGCACAATATATCAGTAGAATTCTGCTCATAAACCACATAACACCACCTAGGTTGCGACCAAAATGGCACCCTATGGGCCCTGGTCAAAAGTAGTGCACGATGAAGGGAATAGGGTATCGTTTCAGACACAGCCCTCGATTTATTGTGCTGCTGAAGGCAACTGTTACACAACGTAAGGTCCTTGGCACACAATGGGCCTGGCATTGCTTTCATAATATTTTATTACTGATCTGATTGSCAGGGTTTTGTAAGTAGCCAGGGGACATGAGAAGACATGTATCGACAGGTCCCSGATCAGTTTGAAGAGATGTGGGAGACAAGGTGATGCTCCAGCTAAGTGATACCGCGGTCAGAACAGTCTAGGGACTTGTACATGATGACAGCATCTTTACAAGTCTGTGCCCTGTGTTGTAATAAAGGAACTCATTTTGTCTACTTCTGCCTGGCCGCTCTAGACACCATTATACATTTCATTTTGTGCTGAATGGGCAGATTCTTATCCTGGCCCAGTTGGATTCTGCAGTCTGGAGAGAGCGACCGAGAGAAGAGAGGAAGGAGAGAGAAAAATGAGGGAAGTAGCGTTGGGGCAATGTGAGGCCACCACCGGGCACAAATCCACCACGTAGTCAAGATGGCTCAGACTGGAAACATACATGTAAAAGCACTCACCAAAAGCTAAGTAAGAGAGCGAGAGAGAAAGAACAAGCTGCTTTTTTAAAACTCAAGGTTGGGAGGGTTCACAGCTCGATCATCAGTTACAGAGGTCCACCGATTAAATCGGAATGGCCGATTAATTAGGGCCGATTTCAAGTTTTCATAACAATCAGAAATCGGTATTTTTGGACACCGATTTTTATTAAATTTTTTACACCTTTATTTAACTAGGCAAGTCAGTTACGAACACATTCTTATTTTCAATGACGGCCTAGGAACGGTGGGTTAACTGCCTTGTTCAGGGGAAGAACGACAGATTTTTACCTTGTCAGCTCTGGGATTTGTTTTTGCAACCTTCCGGTTACTAGTCCAACYCTCTAACCACCTGCCTTACATTGCACTCCACGAGGAGCCTGCATGGCGAGGGCAGCAAGAAGCCAAGGTAAGTTGATAGCTAGCATTACACCTCTATAAAAAAAACAATCAATCTTCACATAAATCACTAGTTAACTACACATGGTTGATGATATTACTAGTTTATCTAGCAGTTCCTGCGTTGCCAAAAATCGATGCGGTGTCTGTTAATTTCTCATCGAATCACAGCCTACTTCGCCAAACGGGTGATGATTTAGCACTGTCGTTGCACCAAACCTAACCATAAACATCAATGCCTTTCTTTAAAATCAATACACAAGTATATATTTTTAAACCTGCATATTAGGTTAATATTGCCTGCTAACATGAATTTCTTAAATTAGGGAAATTGTGTCACTTCTCTTGCATTCCGTGCAAGCAGTCAGGGTATATGCAGCAGTTTGGGAGCCTGGCTCTTGCGAACTGTGTGAAGTCCATTTATTCCTAAACAAAGACCGTAATAATTGCCAGAATTGTACATAATTATGAACATAACATTGAAGGTTATACAATGTAACAGCAATATTTAGACTTAGGGATGCCACCCGTTAGATAAAAATACGGAACGGTTCCGTATTTCACTGAAAGAATAAACGTTTTGTTTTCAAATGATGATAGTTTCCGGATTTGAACATATAAATGACCAAAGGCTCGTATTTCTGTGTGTATTATGTTATAATTAAGTTTATGATTTGATATTTGATAGAGAGTCGCGAGCGATGGTAGGCAGCAGCATGCTCGTAAGCATTCATTCAAACAGCACTTTCGTGCGTTTGCCAGCGCTCTTCGCAATGCTTCAAGCATTGCGCTGTTTATGACTCAAGCCTATCAACTTCCAGATTAGGCTGGTGTAACCGATGTGAAATGGCTAGCTAGTTAGCGGGGTGCGTGCTAATACGTTTCAAATCGGTGACGTCACTTGCTTGAGACTTGGAAGTTGTTCCCTTGCTCTGCGAGGGTCGCGGCTTTGTGTGAGGATGAGTAACAATGCTTCGAGGGTGGCTGTTGTCGATGTGTTCCTGGTTCGAGCCCAGGTAGGGGCGAGGAGAGGGACGGAAGCTATACTGTTACACTGCAATACTTAAGTGCCTAAAGAACATCAATAGTCAAAGGTATATGAAATACAAATGTATAGAGAGAAATAGTCCTATAATTCCTATAATAACTACAACCTAAAACTTCTTACCTGGGAATATTGAAGACTCATGTTAAAAGGAACCACCAGCTTTCATATGTTTCTCATGTTCTGAGCAAGGAACTTAAACGTTAGCTTTCTTCATGGCACATATTGCACTTTTACTTTCTTCTCCAACACTTTGTTTTTGCATTATTTAAACCAAATTTAACATGTGTTCATTATTTATTTGAGGCTAAATTGATTTTATTGATGTATTAAGTTAAAATAAGTGTTCATTCAGTATTGTTGTTAATTGTCATTATTACAAATAAATAAAATAAAAATCGTCCGAATAATCGGTATCGGCTTTTTTTGGTCCTCGAATAATTGGTATCGACGTAGAAAAATCATAAATCGGTCGACCTCTTGGTCAGTTATACTGGAGCAAGATGTCAGTATCGGGTCCTCTAAAACCAGTGTTTTGCAGTCCTTTTCATACCAGGGACTGGCAAGCTATGGCTTTTCCTTTTGGGGGCCACAGACTGGAGGTTGAGAAACACCCCTGTAGCCTAGACATGGGCCTTGTCATATAACTGTAATAAGGGCTAGAGCTTACCCTGCTAAAATGGGACCGGTATTCAGGCCGGGGTGTGAGGCCACGAGCAAACCAGGCTAAGTAGGGGCTTTGGAAATTGGCAATAGCTGCACCCCCCATTCTTTGTCGCTCCAGTCAGCATGGTACCAGACTTCCTAATAAAACTGCCAGGGCTGTTGGCTGTGTCCCCAATGGCAATATATTCCCTAAAGTGCTAAAATAGTGCACTATATAGGCAATAGGGTGCCATTTGGGACGCAGAAATTGAGCTGTGTCCACTATCATCATGCTGAGTTCTGTTTTTCTCTCTGGTCTAGAACAGAGGCTCTCGGAGGAGTACAGTCAGCACTATGGCAGGAGTAAACACGGTGTTTGGTGTTCGCCCATCAAAAACAGGCTACTGCATCAACAAATGCTCTCAACAACGCTAAACATCACATGAAGGGGCAGGCCAAATACAACAAACAGAATTCTTCACACCCAACAACATACCTCAACACAAAACAGACTGGTATATATATATATATAAATAACAACGTCAATCATCATCATGCCCAATAACAACAATTCACACCTCAAACAGACTGCATAAACAAAGCAAACATTTCTTGGTAAATCCATTTAAATTCAAATCACTTTGACAGCGCCCCTTTTGATTTGAACAAAACATTCCGTAAATATTTGCCCATTGTAGAAGTGCTCAGAAAGTGACTTGATGGACCTGAACGCCAAGAGATAAAGGTGATCAAATTTGAGGCATTTGGCATACCCCACCATACCATGAGACATCCATGTCTTCATCACTGGAAAAGATAAACAGTTGAGATTGATATTTAAAAGCTTACAAAACAGGGTTGTCAACCCATTTGATCATTTCTGGAGAGAAAAAAACCCAAACATGTTTCTTACATATTGGCATATGTTCCAGGTTAGACACAGTTTGCATCCAATTTTTTTTGTGTTGTGCCCACTATCGGTCGAATTTTTTTGGCTGATAAATGTACAAAAAAAAGGGGATAAAATTGACATTTCTATTTTCAAATGGTAACAAAAAGATGGTTGGAAGTCCACACATCAGAGGACGTTGACTTGAATGGGAACATCTGTTCATTTAAATGATACTGTTAATCTTCCATAGCAAACCTATTGAAAATCATAGAAACATAGATAATAGAACAGTCATGAGCATTTAAGTTTAAAGACGGTGGGTGGAATGATGGGCATTTCTGTGGCTAAATTGCAGTGGTCTGAAGTGATAGGTCCATTTATGAATTCTATTTCTATGATTGAAATTACACCCACCCCTGTATTCAAGAGCATGTTGTCTCAACCGAAGGCAGGCACAACACAAAAACCTCAGATGATATGAAATAGGGTCTAAGCTACAAAAATATATAATTTGCAAATATTACACAAATCAGAGTTGAAAAGGTTTAAAATGGAATATTTCCATATATCTATTTCAAGAAATAATAAAATAGCTAAATCACTGTTAGCTTTTAAAAGATATCAAACTCAACATTTTTTTTTTCCAGTGATGAAGGCATGGATGTCTCATGGTGTGAAATGCAAAATTGGTCAACTTTGATCACCTTAATCTCCAAAATGTTTTGGCATTAAGGTCCAAAAAGTCATTTTATGACCACTTCTTCCATGGGCAAACACACATGGAAAGTTGTTTTAATTAAAAGGGATGCAGTCAAAAAGTGATTGAATCCAAATGGATTTAGCCTCATGTCAAACATAACATTTCAGACCAAAAACAACAAAGGCTATATACACAGGTAACTGCCAAAATAAAGGAAACCCCAACGTAAAGTGTCTTAATAGGGCGTTGGGCCACCACGAGTCAGAACAGCTTCAATGCACCTTGGCATAGATTCTACAAGTGTCTGGAACTCTGTTGGAGCGATTCGACACCATTCTTCCACGAGAAATTCCATAATTTGGTGTTTTGTTGATGGAAAACGCTGTCTCAGGCACCACTCCAGAATCTGTGTTCAATTGGGTTGAGATCTGGTGACAGAGGGCTATGGCATACGGTTTACAATCGTTTTCATGCTCAAACTCTGTGGATGGGGGCATAGCCCTGGTTGCCAAAGTAATGGCCTGCCCAGCATTTTTATACATGACCCTAATCATGATGGGATGTTAATTGCTTAATTAACCCAGGACCCACACCTGTGTGGAACCAACTACTTTAATTATAGGCCTACTTTGTATCCCTCATTTACTCAAGTGTTGGAGGTTAGATGTACATACAAGAGTCAACATACACCCAATGCTAAACAAAGGTCACATGACAAAMGAAAACAAGCTCCACAATGAATAGGGAAGCCAAACAGGAAATGTAAAGGCCATGATACTAACTATTTAAACAGAGACACACAAGTCACAGSACCACTCAAGGCAGAACTCAGTGTTCTGACTCAGGGGGAAGAGCTGACTTTCAGATCAGTGAGGGAAAAACAACGATAGGTAACTAGAAATGACGTAACCCACCAAGTGCCTTCTAAACATGGTGCAGAGTGTAACTTGTAGTGGTTTTTAGCGGTAACCCAAAGACAATGMACTAGTTTGTTGAGGGTGTCACGTGATGCTCGAGACGACCTCGAGATACAGGCCAAATCAATCCGGGATGCCTCTTCCAAACAGGAAATGAACTACTTATTACATATTTTCAAATTCCATATCAAAGGCCCGAGTGACATCACCGAAACTCAAATACCACATTTGCAAGCATGACTCATGGTTTTGTCACAGCTGAGCACATGCTCAAACATSRAAAACTAACAAGGGCGACTGGGTCAATATTTAGGCCTTTGGCTGTCTGATATTGACAAAGCATCATGGTGCTATTAAAAGTCAATTCAAGATAAGGGTTTCTTAAAGTCACGTAAAGAAGTGTGTCACGCTCGGTTTTGACAGGTGACAAGAGAATGCTCCAATACTCTGACATGGTCTCCTTCCTTGTTTCATATCCATCATTAAAGTGTATCGGTGAAATGGCGGYATGGTTTCCCAACACGATGCTTTAACTTATCATATCAGAGGTTGTGTATTGTGACGGCAAGGAAGGTGGAAATATTTAAGAATGTTCAAAAGATTAACAGTAATTGGGACAAAGGCCGTGTCAGTCACGCGAGCCACCGCCCCATTGTCACATGATTCTAGTGGRTAGAGCGTTGGGTCAGTAACCGGAAGGTTGCTGGATCGAATCCCTGAGCTGACAAMGTAAAAATCTGTCGTTCTGTCCCTGAGCAAGGCAGTTAACCCACTGTTCCCCGGGCGCCGAAGATGTGGATGTCGATTACGGCAGGCCCCCGCACCTCCCTGATTCAGAGYGGTTGGGTTAAATGCGGAAGACACATTTCAGTTGGACAACTGACTAGGTATCCCCCTTTCCCAATGGGTTCTATAACTGAACTGACTGATTGATTCAAACAGAGCTACAGGCAGTCAAAGGCAGCAGTTCATCCAAACAGATCCAACTGATGGAGCTCCAACACAGCACGGCAAAATATTAATTTGATTGCCTCCAGCTCAACCCTTCCCCGGAGCAGATTAGGCTAGCTGTCAAACAAAAAATGGAAAGAGAAAACATTTTAATAAAATTGGCTATATGAGGTGTACAAATAAGCACGAAAGCATGTGTGTGTGTGTGTGTTAGCTACAGGATACACTAAAGGATAGGCAGGCCAAGTGTGTGAGTAACATTCCCAGGAATGTAGCTGGGACGTTTATAGGATCACTTTCCAGACATGCATGGGGGAAATGTCAAAACAATACACAATACCTAATCCTTTCCAGGAAATAGAAAACAGGTCTTCCTTTAGGAAYGGATAGTAAGACTCTGGGCATGGATGACTGGAAGTGGAACTATTTCTTACTGTTTTCCAGGAAGGGGAACGGAGGACACTTTGAAATGGAAAGCAAGGAAGTGAAAACAGTGGGAATAAATTAGTCGGGTGGAAAAGGAACCGAAGGATATTATTCAAGACTATTTCCAGACTAGAGGGGACTAGATGATGTGTGTGTGTGTGAGTGGCTTTGAAAGAGGCTGGTCTTTAGAAAGAGAAGGACACTGGCCAAGGTCAGGCTGCTGGAGCTGATGTGTGGGCGTGTGACTGCCTCAGTGTTGCCGCAATGTTCGTCGCGAGCAGTAATAATGTTTGAGTGTGTGTGAGAATGTGTGTGCGTGGGGAAGGGAAATTGACGTGCCCTGCGATGGTCAATGACCACTGGACCTCAGTGTGTTTATGAGACCTGTATGTCTACTGTATGTGTGAAAGAAGTGGGGTAGAGTAGAGACTCCTGTTGCTTGGGGTGGAGCAGCCTGTCTGCACCACACACACATATCAACCTCACAACAACTACATCAGCTCTAATTAAGCTAAGGTTTGCTCTAAGATCAGTTCTTCACCCTGCCTGGCAATTAGCAGAGATCTAGCCGACACTGAGCACTGACTCTAGATCAGATGACAAGATCTGATTAAGAGCAGCTTTAAAAATGGCCAATGCAGACAAGCCCTACTACAATCTGAGATCACAGATACCTAGTCCTACACTCTCCCTAGTCCTACACTCTCCCTAACACACACACACGAAGGGAATATTGATGCAATTGCACAGTGCTGACGTAGCCTAATGGTTAAATCAATATACAGTAATGGCGAGACCCACGGCTTACATCAACACACTGTTTATAGTGACGATACTACAGTGCTGGTGTTACAGAAAGTAACTTTCACACAGTTGCAAGGGATATCTCAAACGCAATTGAAATTGCCCGGGACTCCAGTGGACTTCCTAGTTAGGTGCGAATGTCGTCTCGTCTCCGGACTGCATCAGCATTGTTGTGTAACAACAACAGAGCCAAGAGCCAACAGGACGTCAGTCCCTATATTTCTAACAGCCGTTTAACGGCGACAAGGAGGACATTTTGGTGAGGGGKCGCTTTTGAGATGAAGACATTTGATGAGGAGGGCTTGGTTGCCACGCAATATCAAAACAAAAGGAAAAAACAAGGCATTTAGATGTTCGTGATAGGGCCGGAACGTTCTTTTTGCTGTTGACAAAACTATTATCTTGTTCGAAAAAGAGACAGACGTTTACCTTAGAATGAAGCTATTTGTACAAAAGAGATTGAGGTATTTGGAGTGTTCGGTTACATACGAAGCTCTTTGGTCCAACATAGACCTACACAAGTCTTCAGATGACATTTCATAGTAATATTTGAAATMAGAAAAATCCCCCTTTTTAAAAAAAACCTTCCCTATATCCATTTCTCTTCTCTTTTTTCCAGCACAAAGTGGATTGAATTCAGGGCAAGGCCCACACACACACGCACACATAATTGTAAACAGAGGAACAAAAGGAGCATTATTGTGTTAGCTTGCGGCACTATTCTGGAAAGTACTGTACTGCCAATGCCAGGCCTGGATGCCAGGGGCTTGCTGTGTTGCTGACTATGACGGCAGTGATCAATGGACGTATTGTGTGTGTCTGAAACGGTACCCTATTCCCTATATAGTGGACTACTTTTGACCAGGGCCACTATTGAATATGGCCCAGGGTTCCATGGTGGTTCAATAGGTTCTTAAGCAGGACTGTAGGGTGGAGGCATGTGTCAGAGTGTCACATGCAGGCTGCAGCCAGGTAGACGGTACAGGGTGGCATGGGCGTAGTGGCTATTGATTAGACTGACTGGGTCGTGTCTACTGACCTAGCTGGCAGAGAGGATGGTGTGTGTGTATGACGTGTGTTGGTCAAATAACCACTTGACCCCAGAGTGTATGTGACGCCTGTGGCTGGGTCCTGTGCTGCTGCTATGTAGTCCAACTGGCAATACTTTGGGCACCTCTCCCACTGGCATTTAGGCTGAAATAGGGAACATAGTTCCACATCTATTCAAGAGAGCTGGAGATCTCACACACACACACACACACACACACACACACACACACACACACACACACACACACACACACACACACACACAGCATCCATCCTAAAAGGGTCAGGGCAGGCTGCACTATGCACCAAATGTAATGTGGGGTGGGGGAGATCCTCATGGTTTTTAATTTTCAGAGTTTAGCCAGAAAAGCCATAAAGTCAAAAGTAGGTCACAGCGGAGCACTGTGAGAGAGAGAGACGGGGATAAAATCTACTGAGTGAGCAGTTTGAGAGACCGCTGTGTTCCAGACTGTTCTGAATGGTCGAAATGCTAAGAAATGATTGGTTTTGTGCAAGTGCAGGCTTGGTAAGTCTCACAAAAATAGGTTAAATAAATAAATAAATAAAACTTGATCCTYCTTGTCTTAATACTTCTGAGTAACTCCCTTTCCTTGTCTCCTTTCCTCTGTGAGTACTGAACAGGGCTGGATAGATTTAAATTAATATTATTAATAAACCATCAAAAATGTTCAACCATCACATCCTTTAGGATTAGTGGTCAAGGAAAGGAGATGAGGAAGGAAGCCATTACAAGCTATTGAGACACAGCCTAGGGACTTTAAGGATCCCTTTGAGTATTCCTATTACATTTCTATGGTTTGTCCTTTCTGTAGGCAGTGTAGAATAGCCTACATCCCCTTTAAGTGGCAAACTCCTGCCAGGTGTCATGGCCTCCAGTTAAACAAGTCTTTTCACTGCTCACCAAAACCGGTTTCCRTATCCTGCCCAGTCCCTCACCTCTCCTGTTTAATAGGATAATAGCTATTGACTGAGTGTTGAATGGGGAATAGTTAATGTGGCCTGGAGTAGGTGGAACCGTACAGTTGGGAGTCCTTGGGTAATATACTGAGGCTTGTCACTCCTGCTCAATACAGAGCATAGGCTAACAGGTTATACAGCTTTAAAGTGGGGCATATCAGGATGCAATGGCTTCCCTGTTATATGTTATACACAGAGTACAAATCATTAGGAAAACCAATATTCCCTTCAAATCAGTGTAGATGAAGGGGAGGAGACATGTAAAAGAAAGATAAAAAGAGATATATTCTTAAGACATGGATTGTGTACGTGTGCCATTCTGAGGGTGAATGAGTAAGAAAATATTTAAGTGCCTTTGAACGGGGTATGGTAGTAGTTGCTAGGTGCACCGGTTTGAGTGTGTCAAGAACTGCAACGGTGCTGGGTTTTTCACACTCAACAGTTTCCTGTATGTGTGTATCAAGAATGGTCCACCACCAAATAGACATCCAGCCAACTTGACAACGGTGGGAAGCATTGGGGCCAACATCCCTGTGGAACGCTTTCGACACCTTGTTGAGCATGCCCTGACTAATTGAGGCCGTTCTGAGGGCAAAAGGGGATGTTCCTAATGTTTTGTACATTCAGGTGTATAGGCTACTTTATTGTTAATATCCTGGTTGTATCCCACACTCATAATCGCAATGCTAAGTAGCTACAGAGTTTAACTGCAGTATTCAGTATGGTGCACAAGCATCATGACTGTACAGCACACTCAAGCAGATTGTGTTTCGGTGGGGAGGTGTGTAGGGGWGAAAACTATTAGAACTATTTGAATAGCTACATAGCTAGCCTAAGCTCTGTATAGGGCAGCTACTTAGTACCCACCACCACCCACTCTACAGCTCTCATCAACACAGAGGGTATTGTCAGGGCAGAATTCTTGGCRCTGCCAAGGACGGTATAGTGGGCATGAGCCCCCCTTTCTGGCAATGCAGTCCGCATGAGATGGTGCGTGTGTGAGTGAGTGAGAGGACTGAGGAGAGCAGAGCAGAGGAAGCCCATCTGTCAAACACTCTTGCCATCAAAACAGGAAATGCTGAGCTAAAAGTACACACTCACTGTTCCACGACCAGGCTGGCATTTAGAGAGGCCACTGCCAACGTGACATACACAGAGCTAATGTGTTGCCCTGTTATGCTACAAATGGTTCTCCCTCTGCAACATAAAGTAGTCCTTATATTTAACCAATGGAGTTAGGCGACTTGAAAAAGATGTGTAAGGGCAGAATGAGGCGGTCACAGGGCAGAATGAGGCGGTCACAGGGCAGAATGAGGCGGTCACAGGGCAGAATGAGGCGGTCACAATTGATATGGTTTCATAGCCTACATTTTGTCTGCCACCACAGCATTTCCTGATGCTGACTACTGTATTAAACATACCAGTCTGGTTGTTGGTATTAGGTTACATGGCATGTCATTGACTGGGAATTCCTGAAATGGGGAAACTTGCATAATCATCAACTAACATATAAAAACTGCCATCTTCATCAACTTTTACAAGTAGACAGTATCATGTCCTCAGTGACTGTAAAGGGAACATTGGCATCTTGTATGAGCAGTGCTGCAGGTTCATTGATTGTAATGGGAAACACTGAGTATCAAATCTTCATTGCCTGGCTATGGACACATTGACCAGTGCTGCACCATCACTGTGACAGGAAACAGGAAACCCTGGCATCTACATTGAAGTTTCGGAGAAATAATGTCTTCCTATCCCCTTTGACTATATACAGTGCCTTCGGAAAGTATTCAGACCCCTTGACTTTTTCTACACTTTGTTATGTTACAGCCTTATTCCAAAATTGATTTTAATTTAAAAAATCCTCAGCAATCTACCCCCATAATGACAAAGTGAAAACAAGTTCAGAATGTTTTGCAAATCTATTAAAATAAAAAAATAAAAACAGAAATACCTTATTTTACACAAGTATTCAGACCATTTGCTATGAGACTCGAAATTGAGCTCAGGTTCATCTTGTTTCCATTGATCATCCTTGAGATGTTTCTACAACTTGATTGGAGTACACCTGTGGTAAATTAAATTGATTGGACATGATTTGGAAAGGCACARACCTGTCTATATAAGGTCCCACAGTTGACAGTGCATGTCAGAGCAAAAACAAAGCTATGAGGTCGAAGGAATTGTCCGTAGAGCTCAGAGACAGGATTTTGTCGAGGCAAAAATCTGGGGAAGTGTACCAAAATATTTCTGCAGCATTGAAGGTCCCCAAGAACACATTGGACTCCATTCTTAAATGGAAGAAGTTTGGAACCACCAAGGCTCTTCCTAGAGCTGGCCGCCCAGKCAAACTGAGCAATCGGGGGAGAAGGGCCTTGGTCAGGGGGGTGACCAGGAACCTGATGGTCACTCTGCCAGAGCTCCAGAGTTCCTCTGTACAACCATCTCCGCATCTCCACCAATAAGGACTTTATGGTAGAGTGGCCAGACGGAATCCACTCCTCAGTAAAAGGCACATGACAGCCCGCTTGGAGTTTGCCAAAAGCCACCTAAAGATTCTCAGACCAATCGGAAACAATATTCTCTGGTCTAATGAAACCAAGATTGAACTCTTTGGCCTGAATGCCAAGCATCAAGTCTGGAGGAAACCTGGCACCATCCCTACAGTGAAGCATGGTGGTGGCAGCATCATGCTGTGACGGTGTTTCTCATCAGCAGAGACTGGGAGACTAGTCAGGATCGAGGGAAAGATGAATGGAGCAAAGTACTGAGAGATCCWTSATGAAAAGCTGCTCCAGAGCACTCAGCCACTCAGAAGGTGAACCTTCGCCCCAGTCTAACAGGACAACAACCCTAAGCACACAGCCAAGACAACATAGGAGTCTCTGAATGTCCTTGAGTGGCCCAGCCAGAACCCGGACTTGAACTCGGTCAAACATCTCTGGAGAGAACTGAAAATAGATGTGCAGCAACGCTCCCCATCCAACGTGAGAGAGCATGAGAGGCTCTGCAGAGAAGAATGGTAGAAACTCCCCAAATACAGGTGTGCCGAGCATGTTGCGTCATACCCAAGAAGACTTGAGGCTGTAATTGCTTCCAAATGTGCTTAAAGTACTGAGTAAAGGGTCTGAATATTTATGTAAATGTGATGTTTTATATTTTAAATAAATTAGCACATAAAAAAGCATTGTTATTATGGGGTAGTGTGTGTAGATTGCGGGGACACGATTAATACATTTTAGAATAAGCCTGTAACCTAACAAAATTGTGAAAAGGTCAAGGTGTCTGAAATACTTTCCGAAGGACTGTATGCAGTGCTGCACCTCCATTGACTTACAGGAAACGCATATCCCTGCACTTTATTGATGGCTGAAGGAAACTGCCAATCTTCCCATCCCCATTAAAGGAAAACAATATGGCATCTTCACTGACAGCTATGAAACGGGTCATCTTCACTGGCTGTTGGCAGTGGTGCACCTCCATTGACTGTATTAGTGAATGGTGCAGAGCTGCATTGAGCGTTGCATCATTGCTCCTGAAATAAGGCTGCTTGTGTCAGGAGGCTATGGGCTGAAGCTGGGACAACAAGGAAGACGGGCGGGGGGGGGGGGGGGGGGGGATTTGGTCTACTGCGTCAGAGAAGAATTAACGCGCACGAGGAGAGTGTGTGTTCCTGCGTATGCACACACAGTATGGGGGAGGACTCACACACTTACATATAGCCTAGCCTACATACTTGGTATACAGTCGTGGCCATAAGTTTTGAGAATGACACAAATATTAATTTTCACAAAGTCTGCTGCCTCAGTTTGTATGATGGCAATTTGCAGATACTCCAGAATGTTATGAAGCGTGATCAGATGAATTGCAAAGCCCTCTTTGCCATGCAAAATAACTGAATCCCAAAAGGACAGCCCTGCCACAAAAGGACCAGCTGACATCATGTCAGTGATTCTCTCGTTAACACAGGTGTGAGTGTTGACGAGGACAAGGCTGGAATCACTCTGTCATGCTGATTGAGTTGAATAAACACTGGAAGCCTCAAAAGGAGTGGTGCTAGGAATTATTGTTCTTCCTCTGTCAACCATGGTTATCTGCAAGGAAACATGTGCCGTCATCATTGCTTTGCACAAAAAGAGCTTCACAGGCAAGGATATTTGGCATCGCATAGTAGTAGTTGCACCTAAATCAACCATTTATCGGATCATCAAAACTTCAAGGAGAGCGGTCAATTGTTGTGAAGGCTTCAGGGCGCCCAAGAAAAGCGCCAGGACCGTCTCCTAAAGTTGATTCAGCTGCGGGATCGGGGCACCACCATACAGAGCTTGCTCAGGAATGCAGCAGCAGGTGTGAGTGCATCTGCACGCACAGTGAGGCGAAGACTTTTGGAGGATGGCCTGTTCAAGAAGGGCAGCAAAGAACCACTTCTCTCCAGGAAAAACATCAATAGGACAGACTGATATTCTGCAAAAGTACAGGGATTGGACTCTGAGTACTGGGGTAAAGTCATTTCTCCTGATGAACCCCTTTACGATTGTTGGGGCATCAGAAAAAAAGCTTGTCCGGAGAAGACAAGGTGAGATTAACATCAGTCTCTTTTTCCATGTGTCATCCAACAGTAAAGCATCCTGAGACCATTCATGTGTGGGGTTGCTTCTCAGCCAAGAGAGGCTCACTCACAATTTTGCCTAAGAACACAGTCATGAATAAAGAACGTACCAACACATCCTCCGAGAGCAACTTCTCCCAACCATCCAGAACAGTTTGGTGACGAACAATGCCTTTTCCAGCATGATGAGCACCTTGCAATAAGCAAAAGTTATAACAAGTGGTTCGCGGGAACAAAACATCGATATTTTGGTCCATGGCCAGGAAACTCCCAACCTTAACATCCCATTGAGAACAATCCTCAAGAGGCGGGTGGACAAACAAAAACCACAAATTCTGACAAACTCCGGCGCCGACAGAGATGGCCGCCTCGCTTCGTATTCCTAAGAAACTATGCAGTATTTGTTTTTTTATGTGTTATTTCTTACATTGTTACCCCAGTAATCTGTTTTTATCTACATACAGCCGGGAGGAACTATTGGATAAAAGAGCAACGTCAACTCACCAACATTACGACCAGGAATACGACTTTCCCGAAGCGGATCCTCTGTTTGGCCTACCACCCAGGACAATGGATCGGATCCCAGCCGGCGACCCAAAACAACYACGCTGTAGAAGAAGGGGCAGACGGAGCGGTCTTCTGGTCAGGCTCCGTAGACAGGCACATCGCGTACCGCTCCCGAGCATACTACTCGCCAATGTCCAGTCTCTTGACAACAAGGTAGACGAAATCCGAGCAAGGGTAGTATTCCAGAGAGACATCCGAGACTGTAACGTTCTTTGTTTCACGGAAACATGGCTCACTCGAGACACGCTATCTGAGTCGGTACAGCCACCTGGTTTCTTCACGCATCGCGCCGACAGAAACAAGCATCTCTCTGGTAAGAAGAAGGGCGGGGGTGTATGCCTTCTGATTAACGAGACGTGGTGTGATCATAACAACATACAGGAACTCAAGTCCTTTTGTTCACCTGACTTAGAATTCCTCACAATCAAATGCCAACCGCATTATCTACCAAGAGAATTCTCTTCGATCATAATCACAGTCGTGTATATTCCCCCCCAAGCAGACACATCGATGGCCCTGAAAGAACTTCATTGGACTCTATGTAAACTGGAAACCACATATCCTTAGGCTGCATTTATTGTAGCCGGGGATTTTAACAAGGCTAATCTGAAAACAAGGCTCCCCAAATTCTATCAGCATATCGATTGTGCTACCAGGGCTGGCGAAACCCTAGACCACTGTCATTCTAACTTCCGCGACGCATATAAGGCCCTCCCCCGCCCTCCCTTCGGAAAAGCTGACCACGACTCAATTTTGTTGCTCCCAGCCTATAGACAGAAACGAAAACAGGAAGCTCCCGCTCTCAGGTCTGTTCAACGCTGGTCCGACCAATCGGATTCCACGCTTCAAGATTGCTTCGATCACGTGGACTGGGATATGTTCCGCATTGCGGCGAACAACAACATTGACGAATACACTGATTCGGTGTGCGAGTTTATTAACAAGTGCATCGGTGATGTTGTACCCACAGCGTCTATTAAAACATTCCCCAACCAGAAACCGTGGATTGATGGCAGCATCCACGCAAAACTGAACACGCGAACCACTGCTTTTAATCAGGGCAAGGTGACCGGAAACATGACCGAATACAAACAGTGTAACTATTCCCTCCGCAAGGCAATCAAAGAAGCTAAGAGACAAAGTAGAGTCGCAATTCAACAGCTCAGACACGAGAGGTATGTGGCAGGGTCTACAGTCAATCACGGACTAAAAAAGAAAAACCAGCCCCGTCGCGGATCACGATGCCTTGCTCCCAGACAGATTAAACAACTTTTTTGCTTGCTTTGAGGACAATACAGTGCCACTGACACGGCCCGCTACCAAAACCTGCGGGCTCTCCTTCACTGTAGCAAACGTGAGTAAAACATTTAAAACGTGTTAACCCTCGCAAGGCTGCAGGCCCAGACGGCATCCCCGGCCGCGTCCTCAGAGCATGCACAGACCAGCTGGCTGGTGTGTTTACAGACATATTCAATCAATCCTTATCCCAGTCTGCTGTCCWCACATGCTTCAAGAGGGCCACCATTGTTCCTGTTCCCAAGAATGCTAAGGTAACTGAGCTAAATGATTACCGCCCTGTAGCACTCACTTCCGTCATCATGAAGTGCTTTGAGAGACTAGTCAAGGACCATATCACCTCCACCCTACCTGACACCCTAGACTCCAATTTGCTTACCACCCCAATAGGTCCACAGATGACGCAATTGCCATCACACTGTACCCTGCCCTAACCCATCTGGACAAGAGGAATGCCTATGTAAGAATGCTGTTCATCGATTACAGCTCAGCATTTAACACCATAGTACCCTCCAAACTCGTCATTAAGCTCGAGACCCTGGGTCTCGACCCCGCCCTCTGCAACTGTGTCCTGGACTTCCTGACGGGCCACCCCCAGGTGGTGAGGGTGGGTTCTCAGCCCTCTCCTGTACTCCCTGTTCACCCACGACTGCGTYGCCATGCACGCCTCCAACTCAATCATCAAGTTTGCAGACYACACTACAGTGGTAGGCTTGATTACCAACAACGACGAGACGGCCTACAGGGAGGAGGTGAGGGCCCTKGGAGTGTGGTGTCAGGAAAATAACCTCACACGTAATGTCWACAAAACAAAGGAGATGATCGTGGACTTCAGGAAACAGCAGAGGGAGCAGCRCCCTATCTATATTGACGGGAAAGTAGTGGAGAGGGTAGTAAGTTTTAWGTTCCTCGGCGTACACCTCACGGACAAACTGAAATGGTCCACCCACACAGACAGCGTGGTGAAGYKGGCGCAGCAGCGCCTCTTCAACCTCAGGAGGCTGAAGAAATTCGGCTTGTCACCYAAAACACTCACAAACGTTTACAGATYCACAATCGATAGCATCCAGTCGGGCTGTATCACCGCCTGGTACGGCAGCTCCTCCGCCCACAACCGGAAGGCTCTCCAGAGGGTAGTGAGATCTGCACAACGCATCACCGGGTGCAAACTARRTMCCCTCCAYGACACCTACACCACCCGATGTCACAGGAAGGCCAAAAAGATCATCAAGGACAACAACCACCCGAGCCACTGCCTGTTCACCCCGCTATCATCCAGAAGGCGAGATCAGTACAGGTGCATCAAAGCGGGGACCGAGAAACTGAAAAACAGCTTCTATCTCAAGGCCAGCAAACTGTTAAACAGCCATCACTAACATTGAGTGGCTGCTGCCAACTCAACTCCAGTCACTTTAATAATGGAAAAATGTATGTCATCAATTTATCACTAGCCACTTAAACAATGTTTACATACCCTACATTACTCATCTCATATGTATATACTGTAATCTATACCATCTACTGCATCTTGCCTATGCCGTTCGGCCATCACTTATTTATATATTTTCATGTACATATTCGTATTCATTCCTTTACACTTGTGTGTGTGTGTAAGGTAGTTGTTGTGAAATTGTTAGGTTATATTACTTGTTAGATATTACTGCATGGTCGGAACTAGAAGCACAAGCATTTCGCTACACATGCATTAACACCTGCTAACCATGTGTATGTGACAAGTAAATTTGATTTGATAAGCATTGATTATGCAAGAATGAGCTGCCATCAGTCAGGATGTGGCGCAGAAGTTAATTGACAGCCTGCCAGGGCGGATTGCAGAGGTCTTGAAAAAGAAGGGTCAACACTGCAATTATTGACTCTTTGCATCAACTTCATGTAATTGTCAATAAAAGCCTTTGACACTTATGAAATGCTTGTAATTATACTTCAGTATTCCATAGTAAAATCTGACAAAAATATCTAAAGACAGTGAGGCAGCAAACTTTGTGTAAATTAATATTTGTGTCATTCAAAACTTTTGGCCACAACTGTACAATACATATGTACACACACACACACTGTATGGGAATATGTAGGTCAATCATATTCCTATTAACGTCACACTGGCTCCCTACGTCTGCAGTGAGTCACATGGACTGCAGCTTGGCTCTACGTAGACTGCACCAAGAATACGCTAACGGTCAATTGTGTGACGTGTGTAGGGATTMGTATCGTTAAGATTTTAWCAGTATTACTATTCTTACCAATACTGCTTATCGATCCGGTACTTTAACGGTATTCTTATTGGTTCTTCTTGTTATTAAAAAAAACAAAAAACAGAAACAAATTAATAACAGAATTAACATTGCTTTATTTTCTGAAATGTAAAATAAATAAAATWAGCAATTATTTACAGCAAAAGAAACAGCAATGTTTTAAACAAATCACTATTATAGACGAATGTTGTGACGATGGAAATGTATAACAAATGAAACAATATTTTCCTGCAAAATAAAACACAGTGGTGTAGAGCAACACGGGTGGGGCCTGCAGGTAGGCTGCAAAAGGACTAACAGTTCTTAACAGTTCTTCTGGAGAAAGATCAACATATTTGCCTTGTCTGGCAGAAGTCGGGACCTCTCCTGGCTTATTGTGTTCCCTGCAGTCGAAAATACCTTCTRGCTAGGGGTGGAGGAAGCTTGAGCACAGAYGTAGCTTGTTGCAATGTTTGTGAGGGGCAGAGTAACTCTTCWCCCACCACCACATCACAGGATCTTCAGCCATGTGGATGGGAGGCAGGCCTTTGTAGAGCTCGACCTCTAAGTCAACACGCTCGCTGAGGGTGAGGGACGAGGAGTTCTGTTGGATCGTCAACCTCCACTCCCTGTCCTCCTCTGAGAACAGCTCCGCCAAGACACTCCTTGTTTTGTACAATGGAGGGACTGTCTCCTCCATTTCTTCTCCTTCAGACTCCTCCTCGTTCTATCTTCATGCTTCACAGTGAAGTGCTCTTCCAGTTTGTGGAGGATGGGTTTGATCTGTCCACAGGTGGCATTCTTGTCACATGACACGCACACAGTGTGGATGTATAGAGGATTCTCATGAGCTGGACAAACTCCTCAGCCTTATGGAAGTCCTCGTCCTTCATTGCTTTTTGCAGTCGTGAGTCCAAGGCTGCTGCTTGGATCGCTGGATACTGCTCCATGAATCTCTATCATTAGACAGAGTTCCATCTGGTCTTGACATCAGGGATGAGTGAGTGTTGCGGAAGAACTTTAAAAAACAAACAAAAAACACAACATACATTTAATTACCGCACACCCGAATACTGAATTAAATTGTTCAATGTGGGAATTTCAAAATAATACTTTAARAGATTGAACTGGCTTCTTACCAAGGAGCTGCTGCTTTTCCTTCAAGACTGTTTTGGACATCGAGGATCTCTTGAACCACACGACCACTGCTCTGATTCGGGCTGCCCATTTATCAAATGGAAGTCATTTTGTAGATTTTCTGCGCTGCCAGATTCAATGTGTGTGCAAAGCATCCTATTTTTAGGATGTGTAGCCTCTTGATGACAACATCCATATTGCCAGCATTATCAACAGTCACAGCTACAATCTTGCTCAGCTCTTTCTCAAAATCTTCCAGAATGTCTGAGATCTCCTCTGCCACTACTTCGCCAGTTTGCGATTTGTACACTGCCCTGGTGTGGAGGACCTTCTGTTTTACACTGCCCCTGGTGTGGAGGACCTTCTGTTTTACACTGCCCTGGCTTGTGTAGTGCACTGTAACAGTGAGATAGTGGTCCTGACAGAGGCTGGTCCACCAGTCTGATGTGATGGCCAGCTGATCGTTTTCATGTGTTGAATTATCCTTATTGAATTATTGTGTTGTGTATTGTGGAGTGATGGGACTAACATACAACCCTTTTATACTACTATATCCAAAACATGAATACAACTCAATATATACTGACAGACTGTTACCTAAAGCCCTTGGACTCCACTGTTGCAAAGGGGTGTAGGCCTTTCACTATGAACTTGCTAGGTGGCACTCATTCACCCTCTCCTCAGTCATCCTCCCTCAGTCACTAGCCGCCAGCGTGAAGGGGCTTTGGGGTTGTCTTTGGCTTGGACCAGCGGTATTGGAGGGAGGAGTGGGTTGGTTCATTGTAGCTGCAACTTTAACAAACAAGTTGCAAAATCTGATTGAATATCTGAACGCACCCATAGCTAAACAATCAGCTGGCTAATGGTTCCTTTTGATCAGGAACCCATGTTCACATAATTGAGTTAAATCTGTGTGTGGGCTCTAGGCTGATAGCATACATACCCAACGTAGATCGGGCAACGAGAGATGAACCACGAGCTAGGCAGTCGAAAACTGTGCTTTTCTCTGCCTGTACATGATGCACTTTCGATAGATGTTTGGACAGGTTTGCTTGTAAGGGCGGAAACACGAGCAAAGTCTTGTTGCACTTGTGGCAACGAACATTGTCAGCATTGACTCTGGCGAAGTGTAACCACACTTTTGAACATTTAGTTCTCTCCATCGTCACTAATTAAGAGCAGGGTCTTTCTTGTGWGTGTGGGCTGTAGCGTGTGAGAGAGACAGGCTCCGCGCCAGAGATCTCTCTCTTCTGGATTGGGAATAGCTAACATGCATCATAGACGAATGTCTTCATCTTATTYCAAATTAGAAAACGGTTGGTGAGATAAAATGTGCAAGATAACGTTTATGTTGCAATAATAAATAGGTCATGTACCGAAATCAGAACCGATAACGTCGGAGCTTATCGATACTACGGTCTTTCATAATTTAGCCCCGGGGCCCGCTTAATACCGGGTTTCGGTACCCATCCCTAGACGCGTGTGTGTGTGTGTGTGTGTGTGTGTGCCAGCCACTGCTGGTAGAGTGAGGCGGTGGAGTGGGGGAGGGCTGTCATCGCAGCATCTCGACCTTGCAATGAGGAGTCCTGTGATAAGTGAAACAGATCAGGATAATTCTCACAGGCCAGAGTCAGTTGGTAGAAACCGATACACTTATTAATGCAGCTTACTCACAGATAGCAGGCTCAGAGTCAGTCTTTCATCAATGCTGCKTCACAGAGCAGAGGGCTTCTCTAGGGGCTATAACCAGTCTCTGGCAGATCTGTATCTGACGAAGTGACTTACACTCCGCAGGCGGATGCTGCTCGCTGACAGACGCATTCACAAAGTGTGTGAAGGAACATTTCTGAACCAAAAGATTTTGGCATGACGCCGGCCACAGGTGAGGAGGAAACTCTCTGCATAATGCAGAGAGAATGGAAATACTGCAGGCAATGAGTTCCCATGTTTTCCAAAACCTCAATTAAAAGACCTCTAGCCTAACCCAAAAGAACGCGAAAAATGGCTCCGTCTTGCATAAAAATTCTCATTAGCGCAGTAAGTGCACTTGAATTCCCATTAGCTCACTAGGTTAACATAGGAATGAATCAGCTATACTTAGCCTTCTACTGTTTAAATCCTAATGACAAAAGCCTGAAACGGGACGCGCTGGACAGGATGCATTGAGAGAATAAATGGACAATCCCCAGGCTTAGGGCCTATAGGAGATGGTAAGGAGATTATAACAACACATCTAGAGACAGAGATCAGCTATAGCACTTCAGGGGAGAATGTGGCGACAGCTGAAATAGCCTAGATCTGGGATGGAGGAAGTGGGATGAAGGAATTGGGTCAAGACATGGCAGGATGAGGATGAGGGATGGCATACTGTCATCTGCCATGTCATACTGAATTGTTCTTCTATACTGGGCCAGAGACAGAGCACAGCTGGCCAAGTCAGCAACCTAGTTTAGAAATAGGGCCTTGGAGGAAAACAGATCCACCTGTAGTGAGTAAAGGYGAAAGGACAGGTAGTGAGGTTAACGCAATCTAGTCTGACTGGTCTTCAGGTTTCAAATGATATTTCCATTGTCCTGGGGAGATGTGCGTTGGATCTGCAATAATCTGCTTGATTTAATAACAAATGTTTGTGTGATCATCTCCAATGTTTCTTCTCCTTGGCTGTAGGTTCATCCCTGAAAGGATYCGATGAGGCTTTGAAAATGCAGTACACACAGTCAAAACAGTACTATAGTGCCAGAAGCTCAGAGGGACAACCAAGCGTGGCAGCAAGCAGGCCTATTTGATTACGCTGCCCATAGGCCAGACCTGCTGCACTGTTGGCACACCTTTACACTGAGGCCAAACACCCCACAAAGAGATAGTGAGAAAAGTGGAGAGAGAGTGAAAAACAGAAGTGACAAGGAGAGGGGGGGGGAGTAAGAAAGAGCGAGGTTAACCAGCCAGCTGACTACACACCGCACAGTGGGGGAGAGAGAAACAGAGAAAGTGAAAAGGAGAGAGGGTCCAGGGAGAAAGGACAGAGAGAGGAAAGATGGAGAGGGAATTGGAACCAGTTGACCGATATCAGCTCTGTCCAGCGGTTGCCAAGAGCAGTTTGTTATCCTCATAATGAGCTGGTTACATACAGTTACTGCATATATAAACTCTTCGTCTTCGTCTCCGCAGCCATTCCAACGCCCAGTGCTGCCTTGGCGCAAGGGGAGTCGAGTGCCCTCAACCCTCGAGTGAAATCTAAACCCCCTCTACAAAGGTCTTTATATTTCACAATATATAGGCCTAGACATGGCCTCTACCTAAAGATTCCACATATAATACTGTATAAATTCAGAATCCTCATTTTGTGAGGTAGAGGGGTCGGAAGTCTTGTCAAGTGGACATTTTGTGAGGTAGAGGGGTCGGAAGTCTTGTCAAGTGGACATAATCTAGTTTAAATTATATCATCATAATTCTATAGGTTCTGAGGTTTCTACAGCCAAGCCTCTAATGCACTTTCCGTCAGTGTAAAATCATAGTGAAGAGATAGGGCTACAGTCGCTTCAGAAAGTATTCATACTACAGCCTGAATTCAAAATGGATTAAAAAAAATAAACTCACCCTTCTTCACACAATACCCCATGACAAAAAAGTGAAAACATGTTTTTACATTTTTGCAAATGTATTAAATATGTACATAAGTATTCACTCCTGAATCAATACTTTGTATAAGCACCTTTGTCAGTGATTATAGTTGTGAGTCTTTCTTGGTAAGTCTAAGAGCTTTCCACACCTGGTTTGTACAACATTTGCCCATTGTTATTTTAAAAAGTCTTCAAGCTCTGTTAAATTGGTTGTTGATCACTGCTAGACAATAAGTAGATTTAAGTCAAAACTGTAACTCGGCCACTGAGGAACATTCACCGTCTTCTTGGTAAGCAACTCCAGCGTAGATTTGGCCTTGTGTTTTAGGTTATTGTCCTGCTGAAAGGTGAATTCATCTCCCAGTGTCTGGTGGAAAGCAGACAACCAGGTTTTCCTCTACAATTTTGTCTGTGCTTAGCTCCAATCTGTTACTTTTTTCCCCAGAACATTTCCCCAGTCCTTAATGATTACAAACATACCCATAACATGATGCAGCCAGTCAATACTATGCTTGAAAACATAACACTTTGTATTCAGGACAAAAAGTGAACTGCTTTTCCACATTTCTTGCAATATTACTTTAGAGCCTTGTTGCAAACAGGATGCATGTTTTGGAATATTTGTATTCTGTACAGGTTTCCTTATTTATTTTCACTCAGGTTAGTATTGTGGAGTAACTAAAATGTTGTTGATCATAGCTGCGGTAAGAAGTTTGGAGGGTGCTGCGATTTTGCCCACGCTAAAAACTGCTATATTGGTCCACTAATACAGGACCAGTGCACTACTTTTGAGAAGACAAACATTTAATAATTTTTTATTTTTTATTAAGATTTCTCAGGGGTGCTGCTGCACCCTCAGCATCCCTACTTCCCGAGGCTGTTGATCAATCCTCAATTTTCTCCTTTCACAGCCATTAAACTCTAACGGTTTTAAAGTCACCATTGGCCTCATGGTGAAATTCCTGAATGGTTTCCTTCCTCTCCGGCAACTAGGTTAGGAAGGACGCCTGTATTTTCCAGTGACTGGGTTTATTGATACACCATCTAAAGTGTAATGAATAATTTCTCCAAGATCAAAGGGATATTCAATGTCAGATTATTATTTTACTTATCTACCAATAGGTGCCCTTCTTTGCGAAGCATTGTAAAATCTCCCTGGTCTTTGTGATTCAATCTGTATTTGAAATTCCCTGGGACCTTACAGATAATTGTATGTGTGGGGTACAGAGATGAGGTAGTCATTCAGAAATCATGTTAAAACATTATTTCAAACAGTGAGTCAATGCAACTTATTACGTGAGTAGTTAAGCACATTTCTACTCCTGAACTTATTTACGCTTGCCATAACAAAGGGGCTGAATGCTTATTGACMCAAYACATTTCAGCTTTTCATTTTTTATATATATAAAAAACTAAAAAKAATTCCACTTTGACTTCATGYGGTATTGTTTGTAGGCCAGTGACAAAAACGTCTCAATTGAATCCATTCAAATTCAGGCTGTAACAAKAAAATGTGGAAAAAGTCTAGGAGTGTAAATACTTTCAGAAGACACTGTAAATGAAATGCAAAGCATTCTTAGAGAMGCGAGGAAAGTTCTAAATTCTGAGATGACGTTAACCATTAAAACGTTTCAAGTGTGTTCTTCGACCAGACAAATTATAGCAAAAGAGAGTAAAGAGTCGACCAAAAACAGGGCCCCACAAGGTTAATAAAATTACATGCAGAAATTCTTGGTTATCTGGCCTGAAAATCCACTCATCAGGACCACACAGACAAACATAGGCTACTCGCTCCTCCCTTCCGTCTCACCATCTGCATTAACYTGATGCTGTCTGATACAGTATCAGAGCTCTACCCCAAGCCTTATTAGCCTATAGGCTACTATCCACAAGCATACAACCATCCACCCAATGACAGCACTTTGTGGAAAAGCTACTTAATTCACTAGTGCCATGGAAATCGCATCAGTAGTCTKTGCTACACACCTGCTTGGCTGATGGCAAAACCCAGACARTTCCATTAAATATTAAGGGAGATTACCCTTAGATGGCCTATCTCTATCTTCTAGAGTGTGCAGAGGTGGCCAGGCTGCAATCCAAAGAGGATATGACTAAAAAGAGGTGCACAGATGTACAGCTGCAACAGCAGGCGTTTTGTCCTAGCGGATTAGCCTAGCGCAACCCTCCACTTATAAATGGGCATGCTAGGCTAGGCTAGGCTTACGGCCACGCTAAAAATCACCTTTCTGACCGTGCCCAGATGTGCAGCAGGCTGGCATGGGACACTGATGCTTCACCCGATGACAAGGTGGTACTTTTTCCTAATCTAGTGGATTAGCATATCCCCCTGTCTGTTGTGGCTCAGTTGGTAAGAGCGTGGCATTAGCAACCCAAAGGACGTGGGTTCAATTCCTGTAGGGATCACAAACACATAGAGTACATACATTGTTAGTGGGTCTAGCCTAAGTCGCTTTGGATGGTGTATGGTAAATAGTGAGCTACGCTACTCTAATGAATCAAATCTGATCTGGACACTATTGGAGTCTGAGGGAGAGGGCGGGKAGGTTGCTTTAATGAGAACACAGAGCCTCTCTTCACCTGAAACAACAAACAGTGTTCGTCTCTCGCCTACTTTGGGAACACAACTTCCCCCAAAGCGCAAACCTTCAAACTAATATATTCCTTAGGGGAAATGGTGGAGGACAAAGAGTCCTCTAATCTGGAACAACAAGTCTCTCGACATCCTCTCTCCTCCCACGGGGAACACTATCTCAAATCAGATGTTATTGGTTAAATACACGTATTTAGCAGATGCTATTGCGAGTGTACCGAAATGCTTGTGTAGCGAGAAGTTTGTGTAGCGAGAAGTTTGTGTAGCGAAATGCTTGTGAAATGCTCATGGGCTCCATGAACCGGCGCGGCGTGCTAATAGCAACAATAATATCGACTACACTTCCTGTTATTGCTGAGAAGGCAGGTACGAGTCGGGAGTGTATGCTGCAGGGAGGCTATGGGCCACTACTGTGTTTCAGTAGCTATTGTTGTTTTTACTTCCTTCCAAAGCCCTTCCTCTAGAGAAATATTACACGGGTGAAAGCTGGACGGTATGCGTGCGACCTCATGCATATGCACGTGTCCAGATTACTGAAGCACACTAGTTAGCTGCTGCAGTAGCAGCCGATGGACTCTTTCTTCCGAGAGACTCCGCTGACAGTGTCATGCGTCATCTAGCCTAGTTAAAGAGGAAGTTGTGTTTCCCATTGCTGGGCTGCTGGGGTCGGTGTTTCTCAGCAATTTTCTGTCCTTATCAGTCACTTTCACAGGAGTCCTGAGCAATTATTTCTTGACTCACCCTCAAAAAAAGTATGTAATTTTGGAAAATGACAAAGTGCTAAATCACTCAAGTTAGCGGTCTTCTCTTTTTGAATTAACGTTCAGCGTCTCCGCTATTTCTTAGGAGGGGTGCAAAGGCAAACTAATTGGAGTCATATTGTATAACACTATGCTACATAGGCCTAATCATCGGCCCCTAATACATGGGTCCAGCACAGGAGGTTGGTGGCACCTTATTTGGGGAGGCTGGAGCAGGAATTGTATCAAATACATCAAACATGGTTTTTCATTTTAAAAAGTGGCTTTAATGCAACGTAAGCCTACTTTATTCCTGCTTCAAGTCAAAGCAGGATAGAACTATTTTAATACTTGTGGAAAATAGACAGCTGCAAGGCAAGAACGGGCTAAGGACTTCGTGATGCTGTTAATACATTCCTTTGAGCCTAATGGCAACATTGCTAGAGGTGGAAACATTTTGCTTCAATCCTGTCATTGCCTTGAGTGGGTGGTTGAGGCACAGCAAAGAAAGAGGCTGTATTTCTTCTAGAAGGAATGGGTTTAAAAAGGTAATTGACAGTCAGAGGAATACAGCGCTTCAGTTCTCCTTCCAAAGGACGGTAAGAGGGTGTTTCAGAAGACTGACKGTTTTCAAACAGAGAAGAAGAAAAAAGTGGACAGGGAAGGAAAGAGAGACATGCAACATTSCTCAAAGCAAAAATATAAAATAAAATCCCTTAAAAGAGAAGGAAAAGCCATGTTTGCCAACTTTCAAGTCTATTGAAAGACAAACTGCAAGGGGAGAACTAGCCTAGTCATACCAAACAGAATCTGATGACAACAACCTACAAAACATGCACATTCACGTGCGGTGCACACCCACGGCTATGCTGCATGGGGGTGTGGCACAAAGTAGAACACGCTGCCTCACTATTAGGGAGACTCAAATAGGTGCAGTCAAGGCGATAGCGGAGGGCAGAGCAGGAACGGACCGCTTGCATGGCTTTGTGATCGCACACGGGCATCAATAACACCAGGGCAATGTTCTGTTCAGTAATGCACACGGTAGCAAAATGTTTTTCCTCCCCCTCGGTCTCTCAGCTCCATGCCAGAATATTTAAGAGTCGCAGGAAATGTCTTTAAACCTGCAACAATCTCTCAGCTCCATTGAGAAATCTGTATAATTGCGGGGGGAAATCGTCTTAAAAATGCTAACATGTCTCTACGCCGCCCAGATGGGGGACCACCGTCTCAGCCCCTTTTTGATCCAGAAAATACCCCGAGTGTCTGCCAATTTGTCATTTCCCCGTGGAGAGAGAATATATCAAAACTGCCTCTTCAAACACATTAGCTTTAGAAGGGGCCATATCAGTCAGTGTACATGTACCAATCGCACATCAATAAAGAAAAGGACAGACAACAGGCTAGAGAACACGTGGCATAGTGAGCCAGCTCTCTTCTACTAGGCTACAGAATTCTGACAACGCCGATTCAGGCCGACCTGTTAAGAGATATCAAATCAAGAAAGACAGGACAGACAGACAATTGTCCATGACGACGCACAGTGAACCACTTGTACCTGCATTATTCAACCATTGTGCAACCATTTTGCCTSCCAAATAACCTTCTGCCTTGGATTCCTCAGCTTATTATGTTGGTTCTCTTCTCCCCCTCTGCTACTGCCCCAGATTAACAGAACCTGTCCCATCTGACTCGAAAAGGCATCCGCATGCTTCCCATTCGACAGTTTGGGCTTATATTATGACATTTTGTGAATTATTTGTTAGTTTTGGTCTTCTGCAAGGTTTTGGGGGGGGGGGCTGTTCGTGCACACACAAACATTTCGAGGCAAGCCAAAGATGTTAGTGAAGTCTTGGCCCCTTCGTCGGTGTTTGGTCAATAGTAGGGATTATTCAATCAAGTGTTTGTTGTCATTCAACGAGAGACTAATCGTTTTTATGCAATTTTTTTCACTTGAGAAATACTGCATCAAACATCTTAGTTAGATGTAAAATTGCACGGCTAAGATCTCCTCGGGAAAAACGTCAAAGTGAATGACAGATCTCTTGCGTTAGATTAATCCTGACAATTTTTTAGGAAGTATATACTGGCTACAGCGTCTCATGATGGACAAACAGTACTATTGCAGCTTATTTCTCGTTTTTCAAGTGAAGGTGTTTTAAGGGTCACACGAGCAAAAACATTCACCTAGCCYAAATTAAGCATTAAGGCAGCTCATCCCAGCTCGGATGTCCCTTAGGCAGGGTCATCTACAGCACAAAGCCCCTCAGGCAGCCCAATATGGTTTTACTGCTATTTCAGTTCAGGCCCCCTCCCCTCCTGCCCCCCCCCCCAGGTGTTGTGCTCCAGCAGCCTCCACACAGACTATTTATAGCCCCCTGTCCAGTGTTTGCCCACCATTCACCAGGGAGGAGATTTGCCTCTTTTCCTTGCTTTAGTGGAGAAAGCTGATTTGAGGCAGCAAATAGAACCGGCATGCATGGCTACAATAGCCTAACTCAAAATAGTTTATTGAATCACATTCAATTGAAGTGCAGTTAAATTGGATTGAACTGAAACAATGCTTTGATCGCATGTCTTCTAGAAATAGTTACCGATCTTGAAGTTGGCCGACTGATAACAAGACCTATTAAGTAAAGCAAGACGAGGTGGTTAACGAAAATTATGAAAACAGGTCCTCCTCCTAGCTATGTGCAACACGGTCATGAAGAAGAAACACTAGTAAGTTAACACAGAGAATTATTCTGATGATAATCCACCATAACACAGTTTAATGTAGTGAACATGGGCCTCCCGGCCTGTAGCCACTGTACTGTGGAGAGGCTGAGGCTGAATAAGCCAGTGTTTTTCCACTGCTCATCTGCCACTGAACCGTTTACTCAGTGAACCCTCWGTGACAGCCCTGCCTGACAGGCCTGTCCTCTAGCTCTGGAGGCTGAGCAAAGAAAGATAGGGAGGGAGGGGGGTGCCAAGAGAGGGAGAAAGATGGAGCGAAAGAGAGAATGAAAGAGAAGGACAGTGAGTGCGTTTACATGCACAGTAATATTTTGATATTAAACTGATTAAGATAGTAGGCGGATTATGCAATAGTCATGTAAACACCTTACTCTGCTTATCTTACATCAGCGTAAGGTCAACCTCTATGTAAGCATACACWGATTACAACACCTGGTTTAAAGCGGCGCTCCAGCTGTGCATTTGATCTGTGCATGTACTAGCACCAGCCGAGCGAGCCTGCCTCTTTAGCGCGAGCGAAGTGAGTTTGGAACAGCTGAATGTATGCAAAGTAGTTCAGAATTAAATATGCTTCCCAAAAATAACATGGTCGCTGTGGTAAAACGTTTATTTTGATTGGCGATTTTCTGCATTTATCAGAGTGCCATCAGCTAGCCTGATTTCAGATGTGTCCATGTAAACAGGATTATTAGGGAAATCGTCCTTCTTGCAAAGCATGTAAAAAGTATTTATCTGAATATTCACAATAATCGCATTATTGTCTGCATGTAAACATACTCATTGAGAGAGCGAGCGAGCGAGACAGACGGCAGGAGGCAGACTCTCCATCTATACTTCCAACTTTTGTACTGCACACATCCTCATCGGATCTGAGTGAGTGAGTACAACTCAAGCATACTGTAGGAGCAAGAATAGACACTCACTCACCAAAAGCCTGCACAGGTGCTGCATTTTTTAACAGAGGAAACAGACCAGCAACCAATTCAGCAATGGTACTTCTGTTCAACATAACAGTTCCCATCATTTGCTATTATATTAAAAGGGTTGGTGCAGCGACATAGCTGTCAGTGGTTCTCCAAATAGCCTGAGATGGTGTGGGGGTTTGAGTTGTCTACATACTAGATGGACTGAAAGTGATTTGTGCATCCTGGACTGGACAATTCTTGAGTGGTCTGCTTGGTACATTACACAAATGACCAGTCAAGATGACCAGTCGAAGACCATCACAGTATTATGACTGCTAGTGCATGTTAGACCCAAGCAGCTAGATTGTACGCCACAGTGCAACACAACCACACATCATGTGGCACACATGTTCAATATGAAGCCAAGGTTGCCCTCATATACTTTACCAACCCTTCCCTCAAGGTGGTCTTGGGGACCTACAGTTGAAGTCGGAAGTTTACATACACCTTAGCCAAATACATTTAAACTCAGTTTTTCACAAATTCCTAAGATTTAATCCTAGTACAAATTCCCTGTTTTAGGTCAGTTAGGATCACCACTTTATTTTAAGAATGTGAAATGTCAGAATAATAGCAGAGAGAATGATTTGTTTCAGCTTTTATTTCTTTCATCACATTCCCAGTGGGTCAGAAGTTTACATACACTTAATTAGTATTTGGTACATTGCCTTTAAATTGTTTACCTTGGGTCAAATGTTTTAGGTAGCCTTCCACAAGCTTCCCACAATAAGTTGGGTGAATTTTGGCCCATTCCTCCTGACAGAGCTGGTGTAACTGAGTCAGTTTTGTAGGCCTTGCTCGCACACTTTTTTTTCTTCAGTTCTGCCCACAATTTTTTATAGGATTGAGGTCAAGGTTTTGTGATGGCCACTCCAATACCTTAACGTTGTTGTCCTACGCCATTTTGCCACAACTTTGGAAGTATGCTTGGGGTCATTTGGAAGACCCATTTGCGACCAAGCTTCCTGACTGATGTCTTGAGATGTTACTTCAATATATCTACAATTTTCCTGCCTCATGATGCCATCTATTTTGTGAAGTGCACCAGTCCCTCCTGCGCAAAGCATCCCCACAATATGATGCTGCCACCCCCGTGCTTCACAGTTGGGATGGTGTTCTTCGACTTGCTAGCCACCCCTTTTTCCTCCAAACATAACGACGTTATTATGGCCAAACAGTTCTATTTTTGTTTCATCAGACCAGGGGACATTTCTCCAAAAAGTACAATCTTTGTCCCCATGTGCATTTGCAAACCGTAGTCTGGCTTTTTATGGCGGTTCTGGATCAGTGGCTTCTTACTTGCTGGGCGCCTTTCAGGTTATGCCGATATAGGACTCGTTTTACCGTGGATATAGATACTTTTGTACCCGTTTCCTCCAGCATCTTCACAAGGTCCTTTGCTGTTGTTCTGGAATTGATTTGCACTTTTTTGCACCAAAGTACGTTCATCTCTAGGAGACAGAACAAGTCTCCTTCCTGAGCGGTATGACGGCTACGTGGTCCCATGGTGTCAATACTTGCGTACCATTGTTTGTACAAGATGAACGTGGTACCTTCAGGCGTTTGGAAATTGCTCTCAAGGATGAACCAGATTTGGCTGATTTCTATTGATTTTCCCATGATGTCAAGCAAAGAGGCACTGAGTTTGAAGGTAGGCCTTAAAATACATCCACAGGTACACCTTCAATTGACTCAAATTATGTCAATTAGCCTATCAGAAGCTTCTAAAGCCATTTTCTGGAATTTTCCAAGCTGTTTAAAGGCACAGTCAACTTAGTGTATGTAAACTTTCTGACCCACTGGAAATTGTGATATTATAAGTGAAATAATCTGTCTGTAAACAATTGTTGGAAAAATTACTTGTGTCATGCACAAAGTAGATGTTCTAACCGACTTGCCAAAACTATAGTTTAACAAGAAATTTGTGGAGTGGTTGAAAAACGAGTTTTAATGACTCCAACCTAAGTGTATGTAGACTTCCAACTTCAGCTGTATGTAAATGTGATATATATATATATATTTTTTTTTAAATATACATTTGCAAACATTTCTAAAAAAACGTTTTTTTTTGCTTTGTCATTATGGGATATTGTGTGTAGATTGATGAGGGAGAATAAACATTTTAGAATAACTGTATTCATTACCATTACATAACCCAACCACTACTGCCTGGGTATTTGTTAGACCTAGGCTACATCTCATACAACCATGTTGTCAAGTTCAAGTCAATCATATGAAGGAGAAGGTTGTCCTAACGTCGTTACCCACCACTTCCTAGAGGTGGTCTTGGGGACCATTGCATAACCACTACAGTACCTCTAATATTCATGTGAAGTGTTAATGGAGTTCAAGAGTCTAGGGCAGAGTATCACTTACCTCCATCACCAGCTCAAAGGGATGCTTGTACACCCTGATGGGTGACTGATACTTCTGCACCATGGTGGGAACGACTGTGGTGCCAACGACCTAAGAGAAAACAATCGGATATTAGAGCTTAATAATAACCATCATCACAGAATCGTCTTGGTGAGAGAAGACAATGGGCCAGAATGCATTAGACTGGGAGCGTAACACACAAAGAAAATAGTGCTTGAGTTGGTAAAATGGCAGTATAGTTCTGGATGGCCCCGCTGGAGGCATCTGACATGTCATTAAGTAAGCCAGGTTTGTGTGTGTGTGTGTGTGTGTGTGTGTGTAGCAGCTGGCGGGGAGCCCGGAGTACTTGGKAGTTTGTCTGCAGTGATAGCCTGCAGGAAGGCACTCTGCTCTGCCGTGGGTGAGGAAGCGCGTCTCATTGAACTGATCAATGAAGGCAACGTTTCGCACCATACATCACACATTCAGGAACTGAACTGCATAGCGAACAGAAATTGAGATAGACATGGCCAAATACTGGAAAGTCAGGGATTGCCAAGTGCCAACTAGTCCCTACCACATGACTGATAAACTACTCAGGTAGATCTACAATGATGCGTATGTAAATGTTATGTGGAGCTAGCGGTAGAGCTGAAAGCTTGGGAGCAATTAATACTGCACTACAGCCTATGTAAACGCATGAACGGGTGGTTGGCCGCAGAGAATTGATGAATTAATGCGTTCTCTGTGATGTAAATGTAAGCAGTGCATTCCAAGAACTTAGTGGTGGTAACCAGAGRGCAGACATTGGCAAATACAGTAGGACTAGGCTATAGTCCTGATAGAGCCAACATATTGACCCTGAAACCGCTGCATGCTATTTGGAGGTTGGGGAGGGATTTGTCAAAATGTGTATTTTTCCATATATAGATGTGGAAAAATMTGTGTTTTAATAAAACCAACTATTGATGCATTGAGCTTGTCTGATGCCTTAAGCACACGGTTTGATGAAATAAGACAAATGACTCAAGAGGGAGCCAGAGATCAAGATAACAACAAACAAAAACTTAACCCGACCATTCTCCTCCCACCTCTACTGGCTTTCGCAGATTCTGCCATTACTCTCCTGAAGTTGGCTGTAATAGGTTGCKGACTCCACGTGTAACCTTTCTCATGCGGAATGCRAATTTATCTTACCATTTCTACCGATCTGCGTGCCAGTTATAGTTTTCARGTGCATATTTTCGTGAAAKTGTTAAAACTCATTTATAATAACGTCTTTGTATATCAAAATCATTGTCATGTGGTTATTCAAAATTATATCCAAATCTAAATGAAAAATTATACAATCCTAAAAAGTTACGTCTATTGCCATTACCAACTATGTAAAAATTGCCTATAAAAGCCAACAAATAAAAACATTGTAGCCTGCAGGTAGAAAATATCCTGATAATAATAAATATACTATAGATAACAACGTCTGCAATGAACTTGAAACTTGGGATGCACGATATAAAAAAAATTGTAAACATATCGGAATCGGACGATATTACCTAAAAATGCCAACATTGGTATCGGCCCGATGTCTAGTTTAACGCCGATGTTAAAAACCGATGTCAAAGCTACCGTGCATACCTATATAACGTAGGTATATGACATGATGACACCATGTAAAATTTTGCACTACACGTGCAACACAGCATTCCTAACCTAGCCCACAATGTCTGCTGTGTGGATCGAGCAGTCAACAATTCGAGCAGTCATTTGAAAGAGTAAGAACATTTCAGCAAGACAACTTAAAAGGRGAAATCCATTAAAGCCTAGATAATGGCATTCAGTGCCCTTAACAATAAACCGTTCTCTGGGTGATGATGGCTTTCGCCGACTGGTCGAGCACCGGTACACACRACCAAGTGCGCAATTTTTCAGATGTTGCCCTACRGGAGTTACACAGTAATAGCGTCACACCTATTAGCTTCTTGCCATACATACTATGGAACGCCGTTTGGGTCTTTGCGTGCCAAAAAAGATACAGTAGCACTGTCAAAGCTGTACAAAAAAAAGTCTGCAAACAAGCAAACACCGGCCACGAACGATGRGTTTACAATACCGCGTTGGTAATAAAGCATCATTTGTTTGACCGCAACTTCTGGSGTAGCTAGCTTTAGCTTGGTATCTAGCTAGCACTAATACAACCAGCCTGAAAACAATGACGAGTAGAAACTGCAGTCATTTTCATTATTCTTAGTAATGATTTAGGAATCCTTATGAGTAAGTATTAGCTAGGTTGCCACTTGTTCACCTATTGAAATTTAACTTCAGTTCATGAAAATACATAGCTAGCCAGCAACTTAACCCTGTTGCCCAAAGCRAACGTTATAAGCAGCCAGGTGGCTTCATCTGGCTAGTGAGGCTCGACCGGACAGGGTTGTGTGTTGTGAAGCTAGCCACAATAAGGATTAGGCACAATAGTGGAATTTGCGATTTGCCTTCAAAAATAAAAGTATGTCATTGACAGTGATGCAAATGAATACAAATAGTAGAATTATGCCAAACTTATTTTGAAGGCTAACCGCAAAGTCCACTATTGTGGCTAATCCTTATTGTGGCTGGCTTCACATAGATGGGTCTGACCACCGTTAATCAAATAATAACTCTTATAAATTAAGGTTATTTTAGATGACACCTAGCTATATAGTTAGCTAGCTAACTGAAACAGATTGTTGTTTTGCTATGTTTTTGGGGAAGAACATTGTTTGCATCCATGACCTAGCTAGCTTTATTTATTTTTTATGTCTGTTTTTTTTAATGCACTGTAGGTGCGCGAGACAACTTTACCAGCATCATAGCATATGTATCGATGAATCGTTGTGACATATGAAATACGAGTGATAGAGTAATCAATGTGTAATAACTTCGTAAAAAAATTAATGACCGCGTTAATGCGACGTGCAGTCATATTCAGGTCCTGATTGGACTCCCAATCACGGCCGGATGAGATACAGCCTGGATTCAAACCAGGGACTGTTGTTAAGCCTCTTGCACTGAGATGCAGTGTCTTGGACCGCTGCATCCATGTGTGTGTTAACTATTTAACTGTACTAGAATGTTTAAAAGGCAGCTAAAATGTTAAATATCAGTATAATTTTCTTTGGCAAGGAAAATACCGGATATCGGCCAAAAATGTCATARAGGTGCATCACTACTTGAAACGTATCAACTATTAACTTGGTACATTGGATAAATTATTCTGGGCCTTCAGAGTTTCCTGTGCCAATGAACTCGGGACAGACACAGCTGTAGGCTATTTGCGCAACGGATAAGAAGTCATTAAGTAGGCCTATTTCATGACGTTTCCACTGGATCAGAGCATGACATTTTTTCCTCTTTCACGCCAAGTGGTTATCGAAAGGGAGAAAYCTGGAAAGATTTTTTATACAGGACCTCCCGCCCTAACATAACCGAGCCTTAATCTAGTAGAATTCACTCATCTTTTTTGACGTGTCTGACAACTAATAATCGGATAAATTGACGAGGTGTACCAAAATAAACTAATGGTMGGACTCAATCGCAACACATTCAGAGTGCCATTTTCAAAATGTCATACTATAACACTTCCTTTTACGCATACTATTTAGTAKGCTAGTATGGGATTTGGACACAGACGTTATCTTGTACGGTTCACGGCTCATAGGGTCTTACAGGAGAAATGTAGGCCCTATAGTCTAAAAAGGGTCTAAAATTGCCACTTTCATCATGATTTTCTCAAATGGTTTGTGATACAAATGTAAAAAGCATGTCAAACATTCTTCCTCCCAAAGTTTATGTGAGAATTGCCAGACCAATCTGAGATACGTTAAATATTTCCGGGCTGTCCTAGCGTGGAATCGCCCTGTTGTCTAACAGCTATTGGGTAAGCCTGGGATGTGTTTATTAGGGGCACAACGAGCGCTTCTTATTGGACAGGTTCAGATTGTACTACCTCCCTGTTTCAGACCATTTTCTTACGCTTTGTGCCTACTGAACACAACCCAMATCTCAAAACAAAAATGACATTGTGAAATGTAAGTGTTGCTGTAAACCTGTACGACAAGGACATGTAAAGACAGGCAGAGTACCTGCCCAGTCTTAGCACATGGCATACCTTACTTGTTCAGTGTTGTTGATTTATTTAACGTGCAGATACATGTTACTGAGCAGTAAGTGTTGCTTGACGTTTTCAGCAGCCGCGCAGCAAGGAAGGGACCTTGTGTGATAGGGGTGTTAAAACACTTGCTACACAGCACTACTTCTGGTAGGTCTGATCCATCCGGGGCGTTAGGTTCGGCTTGAGCCTCCAACGTTTAAGAAAGCATAAGCCACACGTAACGCACTGGACCAGAGCTATACTTCTGAGGGATATGGGGCATTTCAACTAAAACATCACACTAGCCTGGGTGTCAGTCCGTGTTTTTTAAATGTTTTATTAGGCATGACAATTTCATAGGAGTTGGCAAGAGAGCAGAAGACTGGCACCAAGGCTARATCTATTCTACTGTCTGTAAAAGCTCATCATATTCTACTAGTGGAACTAGCCTAAGCCTTTCCATTTAGCCAACTACAGGGGTTATTTAGGCTACGGTACTTAAAAACAGGTGAACAATTTTTACCGTCATGTTTTAAAGGGAGATGATATTTCCCTGTTGAACAAAAGATGTAAGTCAAGGAGAAAAGAACAGGTGACTTTTCAGAAAGCAAACCACAATACAGGTTCTTTGCTCACTGTTATCCATTATGCCACAGCGATGACCAGAAGCACTGTAATACAGTACAAACAAGCTGTGCCAGTGCCACTCAAACACTTATAGCTGAGCCCTTCAGAAATCCAGAACACTCACTTAGTGAGTGACAAACTCTCTCTCTCTCGCACACTATATACTGTAACTACAACATATAGAAGCATATAACATGTGAAGTCGTTAAAAGCATAGTTCGGGTTATTTAGCCTACATTTGAGCTACATTAGCTGGTCATCACAGTACACAATCACTGCAGGCATGGGGCTTGCAGGTAATACGAATTCACACATGCATAACGTTAACTGAACAAATATAAATGACACTCACCAATGAWTTAACGGAATATCTTTAACAATTATCTGCTTCTTTCGATATATCTGGCTCGTATTGTTTAGTCTGAGCAGGGCACTCAAGTACCGTTATACTGTTAATCCATAGTCTTATTCGGTTCCTTTTTCGCCGGTCGGTGACGAACCAGTGCTGAACGTTAGCTAGCTGTTATGCTAGCCAGTTAGCCATCGACCTGATAGCGACAACAGCATTTTAAAAATGCATAGATAGCTAACACAGTGAAAAGATTCCAGATGCCGCTAGCGAGCTAAAAACAGCCAGCTGAGGGTTTGCGCCGTGAGGACCGGAGAATGAATGTATTTGAAAGCTCGAGTTTTCGRATTGACAGTTACGCCCCTCCCATTTGGTACCGACAGAGCTCAGCAGTGCCGCGGTGCGGTGCGCTCCGCTCATACAAAACAATTCCACTGCTTCTCCATCCTTTTCATATGCAGTTACAATATATATATTTTTTTTAATCACTGAATATAAATCAGTTTCTAAATATTATGTTGGCCTATCAGGGAAATAATAGTTGAGTGATGGTACAGAATATTAGAGACGAGAGATGAGCTGCCATATGGTGCTTGAAAATGAAATTTATGCTACCAGCTCAGCGGTCACAAGATTCATGTAAAATCTCCTTTATACTGTGATGAGACAGAGGATAAAGCTACGTCAGCTTCACTGCTCAGGGAACTGGGCACATGCAAATTTGAAAAAAGTTGTCATGACCATGTATCAAATCATGATATTGGACAACAGGCCCATGTGACATTTGTAAATTGATCTCTTTCCTCATACTTCCGTTTGCAAAATGAGTGTAATTTACTGTGTGGATCCCCTAAAATCCATAAGATAATATTTGACTAATTCTGCACTCAAATATAATCTAAATCCCTGAATCTTTCATAATTTATATGGGAGAAATTATCCATTTAAAATACAGCATGACATGGCATGCACTTCACAACTCATGAGCACAACTCAGTCTCCAGAATCCATTTACTGGATTTCAGCTTAGTTCTGCTAAAGTCCATGTGCACGTGCCAGTCTTTCAAAAAAGTGTGTGGCATAAGTGAGTTGGCAGTACAGTTCATCATAAGCATGAGTTGAAGYGTCCCCCGAAACTATTAAGTTATGCTTACTGTATAAGATACAATTGCATAAGGAATATGTTCAGTAGGCTGCATTGAGTCAACATTGGGAATTCAATCACCAGTARTACTGTACAACAAAATGAGTCATGGGATACAAAGGATGAACCATTTGATAAGATCGTTTCAGGATTTCCATCTAACCTGAAAATGCATGATTAAAAAAAGAAAAGTTTACACTTTAGTAAACCGTTAATGACATTTTCAATACTAACCCCATTAGCCATGTAATAAGATCTGCTTCCACCATTGCAAAGCTTTTATCAACATTCCATTTGATCAATTTAGGACATTATGGCACAGGGGGAACTGTTGCGTGTTACATGTGTAGTCTCACAACTACCCACTTCCCCTAGGGCAGGGCTTCCTGTTGAATAACCATTTGAGAACACCAAATCCCAGCAGGGATATAAAGAGGTATGAATCATTTGCGTTCATCCTTGATATGGAAACATTTCACATGGCCGTGGAATCATGCACATGTAGTTATCTGCACAGAGTTCGGATATTAGATCTAAGTAGAACAACTTTAAGATAATCCTCTAAGATCCACACAGGGCAATGTCAGTCTATCCTCTCCATTCTGAGCACATAGGGATTTTAGGTCATATTTCATAACAGTGCCATCAATGACAAAGCTTTCTGGGCATAAGCAGCAGCCTTMGGACGAAGCTTATTCTTTGGGCCAAGGAATTACACACTAAGTATGCAAGACATTRGGCACAGATGGCTAGTGCTGATAGCATGGAGGCAATCACATTTCAAAGGCAAACTAGCAAACTAGTAACATTCAGCCCCAAACCAAAGTCTACCATCAAACCCACCAAGGTTAAAACTACAGGAGGGGATACAAATGTCTTCATTTGGTTTAATGTTTGCTGTATTAAAAAGGAATAGATTGACATGATACAAACTTGTTTACTAGTTTTATTGATGAATCATGGACAAAAGGCAAAATTAGTTCTGACAACATGCTACATTAGTTTACGCCACTAAGAGAACAGTATATTCCAGAAATACATTCATACAAATGTGATATGGTCYTTACAGACCCCCTGCAAGGTCATTGCAATAACATTGTCATGAACACATTTCTCATGCTTCTAGCGTTTGTTGCTTGCTACCTTCTCCTTGAGGAAGTGGATAATATCAAACTTCACTGAATCTTTGACAAATGGTTCTCCTGATGACAATACACCACTATACATAAAATGTAATCTAGTTCTATGAATATACATCAGTCAAAACATCAACGGTTAGTTTGATTCTGCTCCTTCACTCCATCAGGACAAGCGTTGGAACCAGGAAGTGGTACGAAACCTAACACAAGAGAGAAAGTGCATCAACTGATGAGTCAGAACCCACTGGGCTGAAGAGGAGCACAGAGGGYCATCACCTCCTTGGGGGTTCAAACAGATGGGTTTGGAAACTTTTTCTCCAACAATTCTGAAAATAGATGCTTTTTATGAGTTCTATCACAAACGGTCATAAACAAAAAGCTCCRGGCTGCTATACAATCAACGCCACATTGACATTAGTAGGCTTACCTGACAAATTATTATTTGTCTCAATTGGGTAGCCATCGTTTTGCAAGCTGTGCTGCAGCAGACATTCCTTTCTTGATTAATGCATAATTAAAGAGAATTCAACTCAAATTTGTTACCCCCCCCCCCCCGACCATCATTTTTCATTGTTTGTCAAAATATATTTGTAATAAGCCTATTGAGAGTAAAATTTAAACAAAAAAAATCCAGAATACATTTTATGGGGCCACCTTAGTTGTGTATTAACCATTATTTCACCAGTTATATTGACAAAAATCAATTATACACCAAGGGCCTGGGGAAGAGGAGAAAAGGCCCATTTGAAAGCTATACAAATAAAATTTTACTTCATTTTTTTAGTAGCTCTCATGCTAGAAAAGGTTGGAGACCCCTACTTTATAACATAGCATTGTTAAATACTCGTTACGGATTGGCTTGAAGGGCATTCTAGAGCGTGCATTATTTCCCTATAACGCACAATACATCAGCACGGTAGAATTCAGTGGCTCGAGTTCATTCTTCCATGTTCTATGTTTGAACTSCTTTTGAAAGTAAAATACTCATTTAAAACATTGGCATTGTTGAATTACATTTTCATAATAGCAAAATAGGACTGCTGGGTTGGTCAGATACTTTTGAGGAGAAGTGGAAATTCCATTGGAATCGTATTAACGCCCATTGTGTAAGTTGCCCATGTGTCGTCAATGAGCCGTGCGGTGCTTTCTGGGACAAGGAAAGCTCTCCTTCAAGGAGTGAAGGGGAGTCAATGTGGAAGAAAACATTAGCATGAATTTCATTAACTTGTTCTCAGTGACATTAAAATTGTTGAGAAATTGTCAGGTTTCTCAACTCAGACCCTGACTTTGAGAAGGGATTGCATGACGACTAGCATAACCGCGGGATGCTGCATGACAATGTGAACGCGATTGGGTGACAATCTGCTGACCGAGGCGTTATAAGTTCCTCCATTGCCCAATGGAGTCCCATCTCTGGTTTGGTTAGCTAAATAAGTCTGTTTGGTTATTAAGGCAACTACTGTAGCTATCAATTCAACTTGCTGGCTACTTAAGWGGATTTGGAACACATTTCTCCTGGTWAATGTGTCAAATTATAGCCATGGTACAAAAGTGATAACCAATGCAGGGGTTCTGTGTGTCCTCTGGAAAATAATGCAACTCCCTGGGAGGMAAGTTCCACTCCGCCAGAGCGTCGTAGAACATGCCTTCCACAGAACACATAGCCAATTGATTATCCCTTATGTAATTGACAAATCTTTACGCAAGATGTTGAAAATGGTGGGCGTAGCCTACGAAGCATGACACATGCAATGAGGAAAGGAGGAGTTGCACAATACACCAACAGCATTTAACCACCATAAAATATATAAGGAAGGGATACATCTGTTTTCTAAAGACATTTGTGTGCAGTATTATACAAGAGCATCAACCAGCTGTATACATGCTCACACCTGCAACTGCCAYGGAAGGCTTCACAGAACCCCCTGTTATAGTCTAGGTCCAACAAGGCACGCTGCAGCATACGACCAAACTGCAGCACCTGCCCAAGACCAGATTATCAAAAYCATGCACGTCCAGAATGACACACCATTCCCTATATAGTTCACTGCATRAAATAGGGAGTCATTTGGGACAGATGCACTATAGGCCAAGCCAATATAGCCTACTTACCAGGTAGGCTATTACAGCAGAGGTGAYAGGGATCTATTTCTAACAGAAATAGAAACTGTCAATGTGTTTCTATGCTTTCCCCTTCATTGTCGTCATGCATCTTGTCTCAATAGACACCCCATCATGTGAGTTCATCAAGGACATCTGACACGATGAGATGCCGACCCACTACAGGTGAGAAACAGAAGACACGTTTTTAATACAGTAGTTTGCTAATCTGATAAACATTGGTTTCATATGTCAGACAGTTCAACTTATAAGACAATATTTGATCGGTCCCTCATGAGTTTGATCTTATCCTAGCGTGCCCTCTACTGGACAACGTTATCATTACCACCAACAGGGAAATCTTTGTCACTAGACCACGTGTCAAASTCAWTCCGTTGAGGGACAAGTGTCTGCGGGTTTTCGCTCCGCTCTTGTACTTGCGTGATCATTTCAGCTCATTGATTAGTTTTAAACTCCAGTCACCTGGTTGTTTAGGTCTTTATTACACACTAATTGAAAGGCAACAAAAAGGCAGCATACACTCAGCCCTCCATGGAATCAGTTTGACACCCCTGTATTAGACTACTAAACCTGTATATTCTCCTACAGTACCCCTCTCCCACTGAAGTCAGTTGGCAAAAGCCAATCTAGTTTAATTGAAAATACATCTACAGCAGCATCTCAACACAAAAAGATAGAAGGGACACTTATGTTATCAAAAGACAGAGTTTGTCCGCAGTATCATACATGAACATCAAACAGCTGTATACATGCTCACACCTGCAACTGCCAGGGCAGCTTCACAGAACCCCCTGTTATAGTCTAGGTCCAACAAGGCAKGCTGCAGCATACGACCACGACYGCTAKACTGCAGCACCTGCCCAAGACCAGATTATCAAAAGCATYCACATTCAAAAGCAAAGGTGAGGGATCCATGATCTTGGCACCACAAATATTTCTGCACCTTTATTGTCAGCATGCATCTCTWGACTTCAAGGACACCCGACTCATTGAGATATGCTGAACCCCTACAGATGGGGAAACATAGGAGATTAGTGTTTTAGTGGAGCAGTTTATTGTTGAGATGATAAACATTGGTTTCATATATTAGACAGAATATTTTCAGACCCTCATGAGTGTTTTGATCTTATACTAGCATGCACTCCCTCTACTGGACAACGTGTATCATTACCACCAACAGGGAAATCTTTATGGCAGTAGACTACTAGCTAAACCTATAKTATTTTCTATAGTACCCCTTTGCCACTGAAGTTAGATAGCTGGCTAGTGAAAACMAATCTAGTTGAATAGTAAATYCATTACAGAATTTTAGATTAACACAAAACAATTGAGGGAAGGGACAACTTATGTTTTCTAAAAGACAAAAGTATGTGTGCAGTATCATGAGCGTCAAACTGCTGTATACGTGCTCACAACTACAACTGCCAGGCTTCACAAAACACATGCTTTAGTAATACGGGTACCCGCCAAAATAAGGAAAACTTGAATACATGAAGGATACAACGTGTATTGAAAGCTTCCACAGGTGTGTTTTCTGAATTCGTCAAGCAATTAACACCCGATAAGCTTTTTGGGTCAGTTATAAAAAATGTCAAGTCGCCTATTACTTTCACTACCATGACTAGAAGAGATTTGCATCTTTGAAATAAGGGTCTCAAAGGAGTATAGGTGGTTTAAAGTGTACGTCAGTCACCAGATTTTAACCCGCTGCAGCCATTGATGGCTACACTACGTCACCTGCCCAAAACCAGATTTAGCTACCACTACACCGTGAATGGCAAATGGCACCCTATTTCCTAAGTGCCCTGGTCAAAATAGGAATACGGTGACATTTGGACGGATACACATGTTATAAATCCAACAGTTACCAAGAAACAAGTACCCCTTTTTTTCACAAATGGGACCCCGTACTTGTTTTGGCCTGGTTGGACGTTTTACAAACCTAGCTAAGTTAGCTAGCTAACGTTAGCTTTTGGCCAGGCAGGTTAGCAAGGACCATTTCTTTACCATGTGTTCATCAATGTGTTTCGGTCATTTCCATCCATGCGAATCATCTCCTTTCCTCAATACATAACATGTAAGGTTTTAACAAAAGTTTAAAAAGAGCTCTACTTTGCTAGCTTGCCGCCTCAGACTAGGACAAAAATCTTATTTTGGATTGCTTTGGGGGTTCGCATCCAATTTAAGCTGCATACACTGCCACCTACTGTACTGGAGTGAGACCATTCACGATCTACCTATACTGAACAAAATATAAACGAACATGTAAAGTGTTGGTCCCATGTTTATGAACTGAAATAAACTATATTCAGAAATGTTCGATATGCACCAAAAGCTTATTTCGCTCAAATTTTGCACATAATTTGTTTACAACCCTGTAAGTGAGGCATTTATCCTTTGCCAAATTATACGCATCCACTTGACAGTGTGGCATATCAAGAAGCTGATTAAACAGCATGATCATTACACAGGTGCACCTTGTGCTGCCAGATAATAAAAGGCCACTTTAGAATGTGCATTTTGTCATACAACACAATGCCACAGATGATGTCTCAAAGTTTTGAGGGAGCGTGCAATTGGGCATGCTGACTACAGGAATGTCTACCAGACTGTTTCCAGAGAATTGAATATTAATAATGTTAGAGAATTTTGCAGTACGTCCAACCGGCCTCACAACTGCAGTTCACGTGTAACCACGCCAGCCCAGGACCTCCTCATCCAGCTTCTTCACCTGCGGGATTGTCTGAGACCAGCCACCTAGACAGCTGATGAAACTGAGGAGTATTTCTGTTTATCATAAAGCCCTTTGGTGGGGAAAAACTAATTCTGATTAGCTGGGCCTGGTTCCCCAGTGGGTGGGCCTATTCCCTCCCAAGCCCACCCATGGCTGCACCCCTGCCCAGTCATGTGAAACCAATAGATTAGGGCCTAATGCATTTATTTAAATTGACAGATTTCCTTTTAATCAAATCAAATTTTATTGGTCACGTGCACGTGTTTAGCAGATGTTATTGTGGGTGTAGCGAAACGCTTGTGTAACTCCATTTCTAGTTTTGTTCAGTATARATTCAATTCTTTGTGATACAGTACTATAACATTTGGGAAAAGGAACAATTACCCTGCCAACTATTAGCCTTCTCATTAAAAATGTAAATAAATCAATAAAAATAACACCATCCCACTYTTTACCCTATCTAATCCTACTCCAGACCAACGGTCCGGGGGGACAGAACTCTACCACTCAACACCCCCTYCAACTGTTCTGCAGGAAAAACCTCGCAATCCCAAGTCCTCTGCCACTCTCTTCACTGATTCAGCTTACAACACTTTCTGTACTACTCTGACCCTAGCAACCTCAACCTGACTTTCTCTCCCTGGACACCTCCGATCTTCAGCCACATGGGCACCCCRACAACTAACACACACACATTTCTCTACCAAAACTACACATTCCTTCGTCTCATGCCCTCCTGCACACTTCTCACACCTAGGACTCTCCCTCCAACATACTGCTGCAACATGACCATAAGCCTGACACCTAAAACACCTAAGTATTTTAGGAACAAACACTCTCATGGGATAACTTACACTCCCTACTTAACCTTATCTGGCAAAGACTCTTCATCAAAACTCAACAGAAAAGACGTCTTCTCTGTTTCCCCACGCTCTCCACCGGATCTGCGTTTCACCAAACGACGAGCGTCACAGACACCGGGATTCTTCACTTTCAACTGATTTTRTAAAACATTTAATGSCACCCCAGTTATCACTCCTTTCAACCGTGCCCTYCTCCCGACAGCAAAGCAAGTCACATTTCTTGTCRCTATTCGCGTGATCCAGAGCGTCCGCTCCCTCTGGGCTGAAGAAACACAATAAATCATCATTAGTCCACTCCTAGTTACAGTACTTAGCAACTCAACAGTCCCCAACCTCTTCTCCACCCAACCTACCACCACATTTGGATCAGCCAAAATGCAAGGATCCATTCTCTCCACATATCTTAATTCCACTGGGCCATAATCATCCTTTACATCCTCGGACCGAGGCCCTTCCARGGTGGTTCTCACTGCAGGAACTTCATCCATACTCTCGTCAGGGTTCCATTTCTGAGCTACGGGAACACTTTTCCCTCTTTTTGCACTTAACGCCAACCTTCCTCGCCACACTGCTTCCCTCTACTTCTTCTCAACAGTCATAACTGCACCTACCACCACATCGAATTAATCTTCACTCTCGTCACTCTCCATTTCCTCAAATTCTTCGAAAAGTTCCCTCATTCCATATTCCATCATAACCATTTCCACTGTTCTTTTTTCTTGTCCATAATCTTCTCCTTCACCAGATCTTTCAGAAGACCTGTGTAATCCCCCACTCCATGTTAAGGACAAAATACATCTTCTTCAGTGGGGTTTATCAGTGGTTGGCATCCAGCGTTATGGTGCATTACCGCCACCTAGTGTACTGGAGTGTGGGCCAGAGCCAGGGAGAAACTAAATCCTACTGTACCTGCCAGCCACGTTGCTCTTAAAAAAGATAACAAACTATTTGAGACTAAATCTAATGACGTTCTACTCAATATATTTGTGAAACTAATTTCCTGTATCCCCTTTTCCTTCTAGTATGAGGGAAAAGGGGATACAGGAAATTAGTTTCACAAATACGCTCTCTCTTTCTTTCCCTTTGAGAGCCACCTCTCTTTCCCACTCACCACACTGTAGCAATGCATTCTCAATGGTTTCTGTTTCCTGGCAATAATCACACTTTCCTGTTGGATGCTTTCCGATCACATTTAAACTCTTATTCAACCGGCTACGTCCCACACTTAATCTTGTAAAAAAATAACCTCTCTTCGGTCCCTTCCTACCGTCTTCCCCTCCCCGACTTTCCTCTGTACTTGAAATAAATGCCTGCCCTTAGTATCACTATTCCACTGCTCCTGCCATCTTTGCYCCACCACTGTCCATATCAGGCTTTTTGCCTTTGCCTTGCTCATTGAAACTACTTTTCCTGAGTCAGTGTCAGAGCTTCCATACCTGCAGAAATGTAGAAACATTTTYTTWTTGTGGATAAAAATACATCATCATGATCCTACAATACAAGCCCATTGTGCCCATTGTGCCTCCTAGTGATTGCAGAGTARATCAATGGATCTGGTATTAATACTTCTGGAAGTAATCATCTCCATATTTACAATATAATCTGTAGTCAGTGATTTCATTTTACTGGAGTTAGTCGGTGTTAAATCAGTCTTACCAGACAGAGTGAGTWGCAGGGTTGTGATAGAAGCYGTAGAAAGGAACATGGTGATCTCTTCTGTTGGAACCAGAGYTGGTATCAGAGAAAGAGATGTCTTCACACASTTCTGTCTTCACTTCAGTGCAGCTCTGAAACTCCCAACGCCTCCTATAAAGAGCAGCTTACTGTACTGAAACCGTCAGCCAGCCCCAKCCCCCCTTCAATAACCAGCCACCCATACACACTTCATCTACTATTTTCATAGTCAATGGACAGTTTAGCAATTATATTTTTTGTAGCTTTTGAGTTCAATAAGAACTTTATGATTTTTCATTATGAAAAGGGGTATGAATTGTGATATCATTAAAAGGCCTGGAACGTCCTCTCAAAGGTACAACAGGCCCTAAAACCGTGGCCTTAGAGACAAAATAAAAACGAATGTCCAATAGAGAGCACAAAAATGAATTGTTAGGTCTCAAGAGGATATACAGCGCCTTCGGGAAGTATTCATGCCCCGTGACTTTTTCCATATTTTGTTACGTTACAGCCTTAATCTAAAATTGATTAAATTGTTTTTTTCACTCATCAATCTACACAAAATACCCCATAATGACAAAGCAGAAACAGGTTTGCTAATTTATAAAAAAATTAAATAAAACATGAAATATCACATTTGCATAAGTATTCAGACCCTTTACTTAGTACTCTGTTGAWGCACCTTTGGCAGCGATTACAGCATCGAGTCTTCTTGAGTATGACGCTACAAGATTGGCAAACCTGTATTTGAGGAGTTTCTCTCATTCGTCTCTGCAGATCCTCTCAAGCTGTCAGGTTGCTGCACAGCTTTTTTCAGGTCTCTCCAGAGATGTTCGGTCGGGTTCAAGTCCGGGCTCTGGCTGGGCCACTCAAGGTCKTTCAGAGACTTGTCCCAATGTCACTCCTGCGTTGTCTTGGCTGTGTGCTTAGGGTCGTTGTCCTGTTGGAAGGTGAACCTTCGCCCCAGTCTGAGGTCCTGAGCGCTCTGGAGCAGGTTTTCATCAAGGATCTCTCTGTACTTTGCTCCATTCATCTTTGCCTCGATCCTGACCAGTCTCCCAGTGCCTGCAGCTGAAAAACATTGCCACAGAATGATGCTGCCACACCCATGCTTCACTGTAGGGATGGTGCCAGGTTTCCTCCAGACGTGGCACTTGGCATTCAGGCCAAAGAGTTCAATCTTGGTTTCATCAGATTAGGTGCCTTTTGGCAAACTCCAAGCGGGCTGTCATGTGCCTTTTACTGAGGAGTGGCTTCAGTCTGGCCACTATCATAAAGGCCTGATTGGTGGAGTGATGCAGAGATGGTTGTCCTTCTGGAAGGTTCTCCCATCTCCATAGAGGAACTCTAGAGGTCTCTCAGAGTGACCATCGAGTTCTAGGTCACCAAACAATCCTGTCTCTGAGCTCTACGGACAATTKTTTTGACCTCATGGCTTGGTGTTTGGTCTGACATGCACTGTCAACTGTGGGACCTTATATAGACAGGTATGTACCTTTCCAAATCATGTCCAATCAATTGAATTTACCACAGGTGGACTCCAATCAAGTTGTAGAAACATCTCAAGGATGATCAATAGAAACAGGATGCACCTGAGCTCAATTTCGAGTCTCATAGCAAAGGGTCTGAATACTTATGTAAATAAGTTATTTCTGTTTTTTATTCTTAATACATTTGCAAAACTGTTTTAGCTTTGTCATTATGGGATATTGTGTGTAGATGGCTGAGAATAATTTTTATTTAATTCATTTTAGAATAAGGCTGTAACGTAACAAAGTGTGGAAAAAGTCAAGGGATCTGAATACTTTCCGAAGGCACTGTATGTACACTAGGTATGGCGTCTTTTCCTCTCAGAAGCATCTTCTGTCTGTCTGGTATCTAATATGACATAATGCATAGAGGTCATAAAACATGTAGCAGAAAACCTTTTGTGTTTTAATTTTTCAACGTGGACCAAGCTGAATCATGATCTGGAGTAGAAAATCACAGACCACTTTTATTATCACCTCCTGAATGCTTATGCATCTCAAATGGCCTATTCCCTATACAGGACACTACTTTTGACCAGGGCTCTGGTCAGAAGTAGTGTACTATATAGGGTAGAGTGTATCATTTGGGAAACAGACATGTTTGWAAAAGAATGTGGGTGTGTCTGTGCACTGAATTGTGGTTTGAGACCACATTTCGGGTCCTCTTCTTCTGTATCACTGTACAGCTGTTGTCTCAGTTTCTCTGTCTTGGGGACCCCCCCCCCATAATCAGGTTTTTCTCAGGAATACTTTGAACCACCGGGAGGACGTTCAAATTATCCAAGACGTACACAGCATACTCTGTAATCATCATCATGTTCATCATGAACCAATACTTGGCTGACGATACTTTAACCTGGACGCAGAGAAGAATGTAGGCAAGGAGAAACTCCATGGACTTCCTATAGGCAACATCCTTTAAGGGGTCTCATCTCTAGAGAAGAGAAAACACATCAAGTTCTTTAACAGACTGAGGAGAAAAAGGGAGGCTTCACAGTCACACCATGGCCATTGGAGCAGCTTTAGGATTAGAGAAGATTTCTGCTCCTAATTAGTGACTGTCAAAACTCAATCGCAGTTCCTCCACCCGCTACTGTTGGCTAACTGACGACAGTCCCCTCTGCGGTCCAAGCCTGTTCCTGCATTCCCCGGTCCCGCATTTCCACGGTGGCCTCCACTCCATCAGCTGGTCACTCAACACCCGGTCTGGGTTCCACCTGGATACAGCTACCTTTGCTATCTAATCATGTCATTCATGTCATTCTCACGGACTATAACTGCTTACTCTGCAGAATCATGTCATTCCTAGACACTTTCACGGAAAACGTGTTATTCTAACAAATAGCAATGTGAATTATGAACATTCCAATGGACGCTTAAAATGTTTCATAATAGGTACATGTACCTGATATTCTATCACATTTATTGCTGACTGTCTACTATCTTATGCTGACTGTTTTTGCTAGTATTGTGTGTTGTGGCCAGTGTTTCCTGCCCCGTTGTGTTGTCATATCTGTTCTCCTTGTGCTGAACTTTTGTGTTTGTCATATGTCCCTGTCCTTCTGTCTGTCTTGTTCTGTGATTTCAATGTTGTTTTGTTATTTTTATGTATCGCTCTGCACTTCTCAGTCGTCACTGCCATGCTGTCATGTAAATAAGAATTTGTTCTTAATTAACTTGCCTGGGCAATCTAACATGAAGTTGTAAAACACATGAACTCCTTTTGAAATACACCATGGGAAAACCATCCTCCAGGTTGGCCCAAAAACAAAATCTAATGTAATGTGTATTCTAACTTTATATATGTATATATTTACGTTAGACAGATTGTACGGGAATACTGCCCAATAAAAAATACTTAATTTGGAAACATTCCATGATAGACTGACCAAGTGAATCCAGGTGAAAGCTAAAGATCCCTTACTGATGTCATTTGTTAAATCCACTTCAATCAGTTGTGGACAAAGGGAGGAGAGACAGGTTAAAGAAGGATTATTAAGCTTTGAGACAATTAGAAGTGAATTGGCAAGACAAAAGATATAAGTGCCTTTGAAGGGGGTATGGTAGTAGGTGCCAGGCGCACTGGTTTGAGTGTGTCAAGAACTACAACGCTGCTTTAAAAGAAAAATCCTCACAGTTTCCTTGTGTATCAAGAATGTTCAAACCACCCAAAGGACCTCCAGCCAACTTGCACAACCGTGGGAAGCATTGGAGTCAACATGGCCAGCATCCCTGTGGATCGCTTTCGACACCTTTTAGAGCCCATGCCTCGACAAATGAGACTGTTTTGAGGGCAAAAGGGGGTGCAACTTAATATTAGGAAGGTGTTCCTAATGTACAGATACAGCACTTCATGGCTGGTATGTCCCTGTATGACCTAACCAACAAATGTATGTCTAATATGCTAACCGATTGAAATTGAAACACTACCAAGAGGATGTGTCCTGCTCAAGGTTGGTCTCATCATAGGTTCTACAATATATTTTATATACAGTTAATATAATATATATATATATATATATATATATATATATAACTGGGTGGTTCGGCACTGAATGCTAATTGCTGACAGCCGTTGTATATCAAATCAAATTGTACTTGTCACATACACATGGTTAGCAGATATTAATGCAAGTGTAGCGAAATGCTTGTCAGACCGTATACCACGGTATGACAAAACATGTATTTTTACTGCTCTAATTATATTGGTAACCAGTTTATAATGGCAATAAGGCACCTCAGAGGTTTGTGGTATATGGCCAACTCCACGTTGCGTCGTGCTGAAGAACAGCCCTTAGCCGTGGTATATACCACACCTCCTCGTGCATTATTGCTTAAATAGTATATATAAAAAATATATGGGGGGTTGGAAATGATGCAGACAATTACATTGATGAAGCTACAATCGCTCTGCAATATTAAAGCTGATCCCTCCCCCCCAAGCCATAGGTAGAAGGTCTAGGTATGGAAGAGTCAGAGGCAGTCCCTATTACGAAGACCAAACGTGTGCTCCCTCTCATTCAACCAGAAATGAAATCACACTCACCAAGAGAAAGACCTGTTTCCACGTTCGTCTCCAGCAAGTTTCTGTAAAAGTGAGCAGAGTTAAGTGGAGGCTGCTGAGGGGAGGATGGCTCATAATAATAATGTCTGGAATGAAGTCAATGGAGTGGTATCAACCACATGTAAACCAAGTGTTTGATGCGTCTGATACCATTCCATTGACTCCATTCCAGACATTATTATGAGCCGTCCTCCCCTCAGCAGCCTCCACTGGTGTCAATATTATGAAAACTTTTGTGATGTGTTTCATTTAGTAATACGTTATAAAAGTCAAAGGAATGTACTGTACTGGATAAATAATAAGAACTTTCCTGAACCAACACTTACAATTAACCCCCCCCACCCCTTTCTAACTCTGACTTTGCTCATAGCTACTTTATTGAGGAAAGGTGTACTTACTATGCCTGTGATATGTGGTTGTCCACGTAGCTATCTTAAGATGAATGCACTAACTGTAAGTCACTCTGGATAAGACGCTGCTAAATGACTAATATGTAATTCTATAAGGTAGATATACAATAGATTGTATAAGAACAGGTATATATGCTATAATATATATTTATCCTCTGCGTTGCGTCATATCTTTCATTACTTACTGTTTTTCTCAATCGCGTACAATCATTTTTAGGATCTGTGTTGAAACGTATCTATAGCAGAACACCAACGATGAAATTTCAAATACATTTTTTGGGAGCTGCAGAGCCTCAAGGCCAGCCTGAAGAGAAGCTAGCTCAGTGGGGCCACGCAGCAGAGATCCATTGAGGAGGCTGCAGAGCGTCAAAGCCAGCCTGAAGAGAAGCTAGCTCAGTGGGCCACGCAGCAGAGATCCATTGAGGAGCTGCAGAGCGTCAAAGCCAGCCTGAAGAGAAGCTAGCTCAGTGGGGCCACGCAGCAGAGATCCATTGAGAGCTGCAGAGCGTCAAAGCCAGCCTGAAGAGAAGCTAGCTCAGTGGGGCCACGCAGCAGAGATTCCATTGAGGAGCTGCAGAGCGTCAAGGCCAGCCTGAAGAGAAGCTAGCTCAGTGGGGCCATGCAGCAGAGATCTATTGAGGAGCTGCAGAGCGTCAAGGCCAGCCTGAAGAGAAGCTAGCTCAGTGGGGACACACAGCAGAGATCTATTGAGGAGCTGCAGAGCGTCAAGGCCAGCCTGAGAGAAGCTAGCTCAGTGGGACACACACAGCAGAGATCTATTGAGAGCTGCAGAGGAAGTTGGATGAGGTGGAAGTCAGGGCCTTGTGGATGGAGAGAGACCTTGAAGAGACATCTCATCAACTGAAGGGAGAGCAGAGCAGGGCATCCCAGCTGGAGATGGCTCTGAAAGACAGACTTAAGATCAGCGAGGAGTCTGAGACCAGGCCCTCCCAGCTGGAGAAGGAGATGGCAGATAGGAGGCCAGACTGCAGGGCATGGAGATCAGGGCCTCTCAGCTGGCCAGAGCTTTGAATGACGAGCAGAATGCCTGCGACGAGCTAAGGAGTGAGCCAGGGAAAATGGAGGAGAAGAAGAGTTAGCTGGAGAATGACTTGGCTGAAGTGAAACAGTCTCGACTATCTGCACCCAGCTGAGGAGGGAGATCCTGTCTAATGTGAACAAAGTGGAGCAGTGGCGGGCAAAGAGGATCTCCTTTGAGCAGCTCAAGGCTGAGCTGGAGGGAAGATGGATATAATGGAGGAAGAGAGGCATTCCCGAAAAGAGCCTGGGGCCAGCACTGAGCTGGCCACAAAGCTGGTGAAAGCGGAGAAGGAGATCGGCAGACTCTGGCAGCCCAGCGGGCAGTCTGAAGAGGAGGAAATCACTGCTTTGAAGATTTGATTGAGATAAACCAAAGTGATTTATTACGTAAGAGTTAGCCTGTTTATGTTAATTGTGCCACAGCCAATGTGTGATTATAATGTCTATACTCTCTTTCAGATGCTCAGCAATAGGAGGGGTGTTGCTGCCTTCAGAAGATGATTAAAGAGAACATTAAAGGCCCAATGGAATCAAAACCCAAATTTCCTTGTTTTGTACTGTCACAACGTGGCCCTTTCTGGGTGTAGATGGTGCTCCCCCCCAACCCCCCCCCCCCCCTCACCTAAACCCAGGTTTTGTATCTCACGTCATAAATTCCTGGCAGAGAGAGAACAAAGGACTTCACTTGGCCAAACTCCAAATCCCTAAATGGGAGAATCATTTCTACTTTTGAGAATGTGGGACTGGTCCGTAGACACCTAATGGACAATTATGACGAGTGTGTTTCATTTGGTGATATCATGAGGAACAGGAAACACACATAACGGTATCTCTTAAAGTGTACATTTCCCAGCTGTCAGGTTTACATCTAAATATTGTGAAAAGTATGTGATTAAACATGAACTATATTGTGAAAGATGTAATGTGATATTAATCTTCTAATGAGAGTATGGATTTTCATATAAAAGGTTAACTAGTCAGTGGCCACACCCCCTGAGCCCAGACATCACATTAGGCATCATGGACCGCCCTTTTCTACTGAAATCATAAAAACCCACTCCTGATGAAATTCACACCAGACCACGTAAACCATGGTTTAAACTAAGGTAGCAATGGTTGAATTTCTAAGATCAAAACATGCCGGGTGACGCTGGTGTGTGAAGTGGTTTAAACTACAACTCTACCAAAGACAAGACTATACCACGTGGAGCATTGGCTAGACGGCTGGAAATGGTTCAACTCCGAGCTATCGATTCACTACAGAAAAGTGAGAATTTTAGACCGACACATCTCCTCTT
>NC_036861.1:2751566-2780888 GCF_002910315.2 Salvelinus sp. IW2-2015
GGGGGTGCAACTTAATATTAGGAAGGTGTTCCTAATGTACAGTACTACCAGCCACTTCATGGCTGGTATGTCCCTGTATGACCTAACCAACAAATGTATGTCTAATATGCTAACCGATTGAAATTGAAACACCTACCAAGAGGATGTGTCCTGCTCAAGGTTGGTCTCATCAAAGGTTTCTACAATATATTTTATATACAGTATATATATATATATATATATATATATATATATATATATATATATATATAACTGGATGGTTCGAGCACTGAATGCTAATTGACTGACAGCCGTTTTATATCAAATCAAATTGTACTTGTCACATACACATGGTTAGCAGATATTAATGCAAGTGTAGCGAAATGCTTGTCAGACCGTATACCACGGGTATGACAAAACATGTATTTTTACTGCTCTAATTATATTGGTAACCAGTTTATAATGGCAATAAGGCACCRCAGAGGTTTGTGGTATATGGCCAACTCCACGTTGCGTCGTGCTGAAGAACAGCCCTTAGCCGTGGTATATACCACACCTCCTCGTGCATTATTGCTTAAATATATATATAAAAAATATATGGGGGGTTGGAAATGATGCAGACAATTACATTGATGGAAGCTACAATCGCTCTGCAATATTAAAGCTGATCCCTCCCCCCCAAGCCATAGGTAGAAGGTCTAGGTATGGAAGAGTCAGAGGCAGTCCCTATTACGAAGACCAAACGTGTGCTCCCTCTCATTCAACCAGAAATGAAATCACACTCACCAAGAGAAAGACCCTGTTCCACGTTCGTCTCCAGCAAGTTTCTGTAAAAGTGAGCAGAGTTAAGTGGAGGCTGCTGAGGGGAGGATGGCTCATAATAATAATGTCTGGAATGAAGTCAATGGAGTGGTATCAACCACATGTAAACCAAGTGTTTGATGCGTCTGATACCATTCCATTGACTCCATTCCAGACATTATTATGAGCCGTCCTCKCCTCAGCAGCCTCCACTGGTGTCAATATTATGAAAACTTTTGTGATGTGTTCATTTAGTAATACGTTATAAAAAGTCAAAGGAATGTACTGTACTGGATAAATAATAAGAACTTTCCTGAACCAACACTTACAATTAACCCCCCCCACCCCTTTCTAACTCTGACTTTGCTCATAGCTACTTTATTGAGGAAAGGTGTACTTACTATGCCTGTGATATGTGGTTGTCCCACGTAGCTATCTTAAGATGAATGCACTAACTGTAAGTCACTCTGGATAAGAGCGCTGCTAAATGACTAATATGTAATTCTATAAGGTAGTATACAATAGATTGTATAAGACAGGTATATATGCTATAATATATATTTATCCTCTGCGTTGCGTCATATCTTTCATTACTTACTGTTTTTCTCAATCGCGTACAATCATTTTTAGGATCTGTGTTGAAACGTATCTATAGCAGAACACCAACGATGAAATGTTCAAATACATTTTTTGGGAGCTGCAGAGCCTCAAGGCCAGCCTGAAGAGAAGCTAGCTCAGTGGGGCCACGCAGCAGAGATCCATTGAGGAGCTGCAGAGCGTCAAAGCCAGCCTGAAGAGACAGCTGAGCCTCAGTGGGCACGCAGCAGAGATCCATTGAGGAGCTGCAGAGCGTCAAAGCCAGCCTGGAGAGAAGCTAGCTCAGTGGGGCCACGCAGCAGAGATCCATTGAGGACCTGCAGAGCGTCAAAGCCAGCCTGAAGAGAAGCTAGCTCAGTGGGGCCACGCAGCAGGTTCATTGAGGAGCTGCAGAGCGTCAAGCCAGCCTGAGAGAAAGCTAGCTCAGTGGGGCCAGCAGCAAGAGATCTATTGAGGAGCTGCAGAGCGTCAAGCGCCAGCCTGAAGGAAGCTAGCTCAGTGGGGACACACAGCAGAGATCTATTGAGCGAGCTGCAGAGCGTCAAGGCCAGCCTGAAGAGAAGCTAGCTCAGTGGGGACACACAGCAGAGATCTATTGAGGAGCTGCAGAGGAAGTTGGATGAGGTGGAAGTCAGGGCCTTGTGGATGGAGAGAGACCTTGAAGAGACATCTCATCAACTGAAGGGAGAGCAGAGCAGGGCATCCCAGCTGGAGATGGCTCTGAAAGACAGACTTAAGATCAGCGAGGAGTCTGAGACCAGGGCCTCCCAGCTGGAGAAGGAGATGGCAGATAGGAGGCCAGACTGCAGGGCGAGGAGATCAGGGCCTCTCAGCTGGCCAGAGCTTTGAATGACGAGCAGAATGCCTGCGACGAGCTAAGGAGTGAGCCAGGGAAAATGGAGGAGAAGAAGAGTTAGCTGGAGAATGACTTGGCTGAAAGTGAAACAGTCTCSACTATCTGCACCCAGCTGAGGAGGGAGATCCTGTCTAATGTGAACAAAGTGGAGCAGTGGCGGGCAAAGAGGATCTCCTTTGAGCAGCTCAAGGCTGAGCTGGAGGGAAAGATGGATATAATGGAGGAAGAGAGGCATTCCCGAAAAGAGCCTGGGGCCAGCACTGAGCTGGCCACAAAGCTGGTGAAAGCGGAGAAGGAGATCGGCAGACTCTGGCAGCCCAGCGGGCAGTCTGAAGAGGAGAAATCACTGCTTTGAAGATTTGATTGAGATAAACCAAAGTGATTTATTACGTAAAGAGTTAGCCTGTTTATGTTAATTGTGCCACAAGCCAATGTGTGATTATAATGTGCTATACTCTCTTTCAGATGCTCAGCAATAGGAGGGGTGTTGCTGCCTTCAGAAGATGATTAAAGAGAACATTAAAGGCCCAATGGAATCAAAAACCCAAATTTCCTGTGTTTTGTACTGTCACAACGTGGCCCTTTCTGGGTGTAGATCGTGCTCCCCCCCCCCCCTCACCTAAACCCAGGTTTTGTTATCTCACGTCATAAATTCCTGGCACAGAGAGAGAACAAAGGACTTCACTTGGCCAAACTCCTAAATCCCTAAAATGGGAGAATCATTTCTACTTTTGAGAATGTGGGACTGGTCCGTAGACACCTAAMGGACAATTATGACGAGTGTGTTTCATTTGGTGATATCATGAGGAACAGGAAACACACATAACGGTATCTCTTAAAGTGTACATTTCCCAGCTGRCAGGTTTACATCTAAATATTGTGAAAAGTATGTGATTAAACATGAAACTATTTGTGAAAGATGTAATGTGATATTAATCTTCTAAATGAGAGTATGGATTTTCATATAAAGGTTAACTAGTCAGTGGCCACACCCCCYTGAGCCCAGYCATCACATTAGGCATCATGGACCGCCCTTTTCTACTGAAACATATAAAACCCACTCCTGATGAAATTCACACCAGACCACGTAAACCATGGTTTAAACTAAGGTAGCAAATGGTTGAATTTCTAAGATCAAAACATGCCGGGTGACGCTGGTGTGTGAAGTGGTTTAAACTACAACTCTACCAAAGGACAAGACTATACCACGTGGAGCATTGGCTAGACGGCTGGAAATGGTTCAACTCCGAGACTATCGATTCACTACAGAARAAGTGAGACATTTTAGACGACACGAATTACTAGTCTGTAGCTAGAAATTATGTAAACCTAGGAGGAGAATACCGACAACCGCCGAAACATCTATTCTATGAGAACTCTGAAGTATCCATTCTAACAACCACAAAATACTTTGATCCTCCGGGAAACGCAACCAGAGAGACTCTGATGAACTATCCAGCAGACAGACCGGATTCCAACAGAGAAGACAATGGCATACGGGCATAAATATYAATTGCAATTTCTTTTCGAATGAGCGGTCGTTCATGTAAAGTATTAGCAATTTCTATAAGTGTAGTAATCCTCTGAGTTTCCCGCTCTTGAACRGCACACCCCTTTCTTTTGTCTACCAAAACGTCATATCGGTTTAGTCCGCTAGGGACTTTTCTTTGTATCATGTAGCAAGCCAATGTATAATATCTACTGTTTGTTTGTTTTGTATTTCTGTGATTTGATTAGTTAGRACATAAATAATTAAGCCAATTTGTATATCACTGATTCATAATTCGTGCAGATAACCAAGAATTTTACGATGTTCAGATGAGACTGATAGAAGGTAAAGAATAATTAATGATTGACTGCTATTGATATAAAAGYTCTTCAGATCTTTAAGAGTGGATTCGGAAGATAGCCACTCTATATAAACAAATGCTTCCGTGGTGCCCCGGATTCCTAATGAGTTAGTTATTGCCTGATTAATTTAATCAAACAATTAAACGTTAGGTAATCAATTTGAAAATAGTATGTKATCTCATTTAATCATAGTAAAGACACYACAGTACATATTTCCACACTATGAGGTTAGAAAAATACTGTGATATTGTGAAAATTATGATAATGCCCTTTTAGTGTAAGAGCTGTTTGAAAAGGCTGGCTGAAATTTCAGACTGTTTTGGCCTGCCTGGTTACATCACCAAGTGGTAGATTAGGTCATAGACCAATAAGAAAGAGTTCCAAACCTCTCTGCCAATAACAGCTTTTTCTCCCCTTCCCTACTCAGACCACTCCCAGGAAAAATTCTTGCTTGAGAAATTGCACTTAGCTAAGAAGCTATTTTTGTTTATTTTTTACCGCCCCACCCCACCCCCACAACCTTTCTTCTTATTGGGTCTGGGATGATGCATTTTTTCTGTATTAAACCAATAAAAAATATGGATGAAGCAATATGCTGCGTTTGTCTTTTCATTCATCAAGTCTTGACAACCCTATAGCTATACTTCTATATCATTACATTTCATAAGCTACAGTAGTAGTAGTAGCTACTGAATACAATCTGTTCATCTTCACTCAATTACATCGGTCTCTTATTCTTTAGTGAGAGGAGAAGATCAATTCATGGTCAGTTATATAACAGTGACCGTGGGTCATCTCTAGAACACTAGGTAATCTCTAGAACGTTATGGCCTAGGCTACTTCTTGGGCTGACAGGTTGGAGTGTTCCCAGGAATCCAAATGGAATTCAAAAATCTATGTTTGCTACACATTTTGACCTTAAGAAAAATGGAGAGAAAGCTATTTCCATTGGTTAGGCATTTAGAATATCCAGTTATATAACYCCGTCTTTATTCCTGCACTCAGAGAGATCATGCGTAGAAGCGTAGCAGGTTCACAGGGGTAGCCTATTGCGTTACGTATATTCTATCCATTTGTCATGTCATCTATGAAATTAAATAAAAAATTCACTTAAAATAGTAACTATATTTTCCTGTAAGGGAACTTCTTTTGTTGAGCGCATCATACAGCAGTCACATTGCACATCCATATCACGTAAGCAATTGTGAGTAAAACTCATGCCAAAAATAGATCACTGTTCATTGAACTTCTGTCTCCTGTAAATTCTAAAGATAGCCACTAGATGGAGCCATACGCCATTTTATGTAGAGAACTTGTAAATGAAAAAGTCCTTCTAAAGATAGTTGTTTTGGTGATTGGCAGATGGTCCATTGAAGTTGTTGTCCCTCTAGATCACGTGATGCCATAAGAAAGACTACATGGAACTACTATCATCCCAAGAAGATTGCCAGTTCTGAGATCAGCAGCACTAGCCCTGCTTCATCATCATCATCACCACCAACATTTACCTCTGTTCAACAATCATATCAATAACACTTAATCATCACAGAATCCCTTCAATAAGGTCAACTTTGGAGTGAAATTAAAAGGATCAAAACAATGATGTTCCCCAAAGTCAAGAGTTGCCGACTAAACTAGAGCAAAGCCAGAGCACAGCTCCATTGATTACCATGGTGCATTGCATGCCTCTCCTCTCCTTTCCAATTCAACTCCAATCATCAGCGGGGCTATGTGTGAGAGGGGTGGTTGTGGTGGAGCTGTTTACTCTCGGCTGAAAGTTTTGGGTCTGACTGGGTGCCTGTCTGTCTGCCTGTAGCTGAGAGCGCTCTCCCTCCCTCTGTGGAGGCCAATCACCAGTGAGTGAGTGATGAGGAGCGTGCCTCCTTTGATCCCTGTTTTTATTCCGGGCACGGGGCACCCCCTCCTGTCTGCCATTACTCCTGTCCTGCTGATTAGAACATTAGAACAGAACAGCAACCTTCTGGAGCAGACTGATAAAGGCCCCAGGGTGGGTAGGATCTTACCCAGTGTGGACAGGGATGGTTTGTTGTGTAGCTGTAAACCTCATGGAACCTTGGGKTAGTTTCTATAGCTAGAAAGGACTAACTAGACTAACTAGAATGAGCCACTGGTCACGTTGGACCAAAATAATTACCTGCATAGCTAGCTGATCAAGTGAATGTTCCGGTCTTCAGTTGATATAGTATTGCTAGTTACTGCACACTGGTCTGAGATGTGTTGTAGGATGACCACAGTCATGGTGACACACCCTGCCCATTTGTTTGTTTTTCTAAATGACCCATCTGATTGGGGCAGAGAGCTTGGACCGACACACTATGGTAACAGACTACCAAGACTATTTGCATTGACCCCCCCCTTTTTTTACGCTACTGCTACTCGCTGTTTATTATCTATGCATAGTCACTTTACCCCTACCTACATGTACCCTTCCACATTGACTCGGTACCGGTACCCCTTGTATACAATCTTGCTATTGTATTGTGTTTTTTTTATTATTATTATAATTTTTTATTTTTATTGATTTAGTAAATATTTTCTTAATTCTTATTTTTCTTAATACGGCATTGTTGGTTAAGGTCTTGTAAGTAAACATTTCACGGTAACACCTGTTGTATTAGGAACATTTGATTTGATTTTCATGCAAGGTTAAAGGGCAGGTGTGTAATACTAATTAGGGGGGGGTGCTTATATTTGTCCTGTTACACACTTGTACAAGTGTGTAATGAAAATGTGTTTCTTGCATATCCCAACTTCCCCTGGGACACTTGCAGGGAGTGGGGTCACAGCCAGGGTCACCATATCCCAACTCCCCCTGGGACACTTGCAGGGAGTGGGGTCACAGCCAGGGTCACCATATCCCAACTCCCCCTGGGACACTTGCAGGGAGTGGGTTCACCAGTCCGGGTCACCATATCCCAACTCCCCTGGGACACTTGCAGGAGTGGGGTCACAGCCAGGGTCACCATATCCCAACTCCCCCTGGGCACTTGCAGGGAGTGGGTTCACAGCCAGGGTCACCATATCCCAACTCCCCTGGGACACTTGCAGGGAGTGGGGTCACAGCCAGGGTCACCATATCCCAACTCCCCTGAGACACTTGCAGGGAGTGGGGTCACAGCCAGGGTCACCATATCCCAACTCTCCCTGAGACACCTGCGGGAGTGGGGTCACAGCCAGGGTCACCATATCCCAACTCCCCTGGGAACTTGCAGGGAGTGGGTTCACAGCCAGGTTCACCATATCCCAACTTCCCTGAGAGACACTTGCAGGGAGTGGGGTCACAGCCAGGGTCACCATATCCCAATTCCCCTGGGACACTTGCAGGGAGTGGGGTCACAGCCAGAGTCACTATTGTTCTGCACCTGGAGCAAATGGGGTGTTGTGCTTTGCTCAGGGTACAGCGACACATTTTCACCTTGTCAGCTCCATGATTCGAACACAGCAACCTATCAGTTACTGGCCCAATGCTCTAACCTCGAGGCTCCCTGTATGTGATTGTGTGTGTCAGCAGAGAGAGAACGTGTGGTTGTAAGTTTATTCACTTTTGATGGGGCAGATGGCACGGTGATAAATAATTATGGTGGCACAAAGAGGAGGCTCTGGAGGGAAGGAGGGAGGGAGGGGGGAAGAGGGAGGGAGGGAGAGAGGGAGAGGTAAATAAATATTGAGAGGAGTGGGTAGAGACAGAGAGAGCCACATGAGAGAGAACCAGCTAGCATATAATGTTCTGAGACCCATTATTACTTAGAGCTTGGTGAGACGTGTGGTTAGATCACTATGGGATTATTTTTTGCATACAACCTTCCCACAACTTTCTGGAAATGGTGCAGGATAGTTGCTTGGCTTTGGAACATTCTCAGCACATTTAACGAACATGACAAAAAAAACATTATCTACATTACTTTAACAGAACGTTTCCTAAAAGTTCAAACATGTTTACATTTCATTTCAACTTTGGTAATGTTCTAGGAACGTCCTCTCCAAATGGTTTGACATTGATAATGTTGTCAAATAGTTCAGAGAACGTTATGAAACAACATTCTTCTGTGGGAATTTTAGTGCTTCAGCATAACGTTTCCGACAGGTTTCCATATGGTTCTATTTGGTCATGTTCTCACATAGTTCGGTGAACGTTAAGAAAACGTTTCATAAAAACCACAAGAGAACTTAAGTAACATTCTAAGAATGTTATTGAAAAACATATACATTCCGTTGTCAGCTTCAACAAAACTCTGTTAAGTYTGTTCAGCTGAGTTGGTCATAATGAGTGCTTGTTACCTTTGAAATGGGGTCTGTTTGAATAGACTAAAATGAACAGCTTTGTATGAGTCAAAAGAAAACATGGCATATTAGTTCCATCCTAGAGGCGCAGTGGACTAATTCCATGGCTAGAAAACAGAAAGCATAGCTTAGAAATTCGCTGATGCTGTTCCGCAATAAAGAAGAAAAATATATTCGCATGATTAATGCCTAAGCAAATGAATTTCCATCTGTGCTTGGAGTTCAAAACAGTTAGCCCAAACTAAGCTAGCATTGTTATCAAAAAAACTTATTGAAACATGTTTTCAGAACATCATTTTTATTACCTTCAAATAACCTATAACTTCCAATCAAAGAAACTTTCAGTGAACCATAGTAAAACGTTCTCAGAACCTCCCTGCAACCTAAACATTAAGGTTCCCAGAACAGGGAACTGTAATTCACTTCCGTTCTCAGAAAGCTATWTTTTTCCCTCAGTTTTACCAGTCAGGAAACGTAGGGCTTCGTACCCAGAACCAATGGAAAACCAAAAACATACTTTCCCACAACTTTCAAAGAACCAAATGTTCTAGCTGGGAGCACCCCCGCCCCCGACCCACACTCCACCCCTCTCCTCTCTCTGTTCTTCCATCCCTCCATATCCCAGGCTGTATGGGAAAATCTATATCAGTAATCTCGGGAGCTGACATGTCTAATGTCTCAAGCTCCCAGCTCACATGACAATCTCAGTTACTGCCATTTATAGATAACCTATAACCTGCATCCTCCTTTCCTCCCTCTACCTCCTCCTCTTCCTCTCCATTCGACCCTCYCGGAGTGGGAGGCTGATGAAGACAAACGACGCCTTTCAGTTTTCCATCACCATCTGCTTCCCAGGAACAGATGAGGTGGAAAATCCCTGGGAATTTCTTCCCGGTATTCCGTATGGGTCTCGCTCCCCCGCAAGCCTGGAATTGGATGGGATTACAAATGGGGTGGGAAAGCTGRGCAGGCAGATAGAGGGATATCAGTCATGGTCGTGTTTCTGAAGTCCAATGCGCGGCGGCTTTCAATTGCAGATGAAGCAAACAGAGAATTAGACAAGTCATTTGACAGAAGGGTTAGAAGGTTATTTTGGTTCTATGATACTGATACTGGCTGATAATAAAGGATTGGTGAAGCATCAAGAGTCCCATGCACTCCCCACTGGGTAGACACAGATGTCATTTCAACGTCTTGTTTTGATTTCACTTTGGTTGATGTTGTCAACCAACGTCAAATTAACCAAATATTTCACCATGTCACAGGATTTAGGCAAAAAAAAATGGGTGAAAAAAAGAGAAYAATTCCCATACGTTGATGACTTTTTGCGAATCCAATCAGTTTTCCATGCTGATTCAACTTCATCACAAATCATTTAGTTGAAATGACGTGGAAACAACGTTCCTTCGATCAGTTTTTGCCCAGTGGGTCTGCTTTTGAACAGCAGAGGTTCTTACTCCAGCTGAACACATACATACATGAATGAATGAAGCTAACTTCACCAAGGATGGGACAATTTTAAAAGAATCCCAAGTACGAGGCTTCACATGTAACTTTCAAGGTATAGTAGTCTGGGTTACTTCACATATCACACATACTGATACTTGTAAAGTAGACGCATGGAAAGAATACCAAACAAGAGAAGTGTCTAACAAGGAAATATAAACAACTAACTGATACTAACTGATGACTGACCGAAATAGAGTGCTACCATAAACCAATGATCCCCAGAAGTAGAGCTATAAACCGGCCTCTCAAACGCTCTCTGACCTGTGTGACCTGGGCCCTGATTGGTTGCTGGGGCAGTCGCTAGGGCAGTTGCTAGGGGGACACCGTTCTACTATTCAGGTCAGACACTGTCCAGTCTCCTCCAAGCAGTGACAGAGAGAGCAGCAAGGCCCCTCTGTCCCGCACAGCAACATCTAGACTCGTAGATCTGGACTGGTGGGATGGTGGGTGTGCCCAAAGTGAGTTGTGTGACATTTGTATATTGTTCTTCATAGTTAGTTTCCGCTATTGCCTATTGTATGTTGCCTCTGTGTGTTCACTATGCTCTGTAATATGTGCAGGTAGCGGGTCCATTTATACAGTCCTCCCTCTGTTAATAGCTTTGTGACTCTAAATGTGCTATTAGTTATTGTGTTGTGTAAAGTGTATTCATTACCCCTGTTTTCTGTCCATTATAGAACCACTACCATTCTACCACCATTTCATTCCTGTGTGTGTCAATAAAGTATCCTTGTGTGGAACTCTGAGGTTGCCTTATTCCCCTCTCACCAGGGGAGGTGCTAGCGGGTCACAGATCAGCCCAGAGTTGTTCTCTTTCATTAAGTGTGTGTGTGTCTGTGTGTGTGTGTGGGTGTGTGTATCTGTGTGTGTGTGTGCTTAGTTACACTTCTACTTGAGGACAGAATGCCCTTCAAAGAAAGCAGTCTATTTCACTTAGCTAGGCACCTTGAGCCACTAACACAGGCAGCAGCCCTGAAACACAGCAACCAAGCCAGTAATTACTGCTTCACTCCTCTCTCGTTCATTCCGCTCTCTTTCCTTCCTCTCTTTGTCTGGGGGTACGGTCTCCACACAAGAGAGTAGCTCAGAAAAGTTAGCTTGGAAAGGAATGGAAGAGACACAGTTCCAAATGAAATAAATGAGGTACTGATTTGCAGTTATGTTGAGCAACATTTATCAAACGATGCTTATGACACAAAGACTGAGACGCAGGTGTCTACACAGCACAAAGGTACACACTTTACCCTTTCAATTAGGCATAGGTGTTTGGCTTAGTGGGCCAATGCACTTTTCATGAGACATGGGTTCAAACCCTGTCAGTGTCTCACACACACGCGCGCGCGCGCATGACAGAGCAGATGCTTAGAGAGTGTGCCAATGATCCCCAGAAGTAGAGCTAATTGGAACAGGCTTGGGTGGTGGGATAAGCTGTTGTTCCTGAAGACCAGGATAAATAACAGTGTAGAACACAGCTGGGATGGAGAGAGAGAGAGCATGGAGAGAGAGAGAGAGAGCATGGAGAGAGAAAGAGAAAGAGAGAGATTGTGGAGTGAGAGGGAGGGAGAGAGGCAGAGAGAGAGAACGAGACAGACAGAGATAGAGATGGTGGGTAGAGAGAGAGAGACAGAGAGAGATAGATAGATAGATAGATAGATAGATAGATAGATAGACAGAGAGAGAGAGAACGAGACAGACAGAGACAGAGAGATGGGGGAGAGAGAGGGAGAGAGAGAGAGAGAGAGAAAGAGAGAGAGACAGAGACAGAGACAGAGACAGAGAGAGAGAGACAGAGACAGAGATGGTGGGTAGAGAGAGAGAGCGAGAGAGACAGATATAGAAAGAGACACAGAGAGGGAGATGGTGGAGAGAAAGAGAGAGAGAGAGCGATGAGAGAGTGAGAGAAAGACAGAGAGAGAGAGCCCATGCTGAGACACTGCCAAGTGGGCCAGTGCAGTTAACTACGCTGGGCTTCTCTCTCTGCCAGCACTGTCTGGACCTCGGCAGCAGAATCTGTGTCAGGCTTATTCATGCAGATGTAATATTATGTATCTCATACAATTCTCAACATGAGGTAATGCATGTCTTTTTTGTCTCAGGTGGGTGTTGATGTTGGCTTCTTTTGTTTGCCTTTCATTGTGTGTCTTTGTACGGTAGCATACAAAGTAACTACAGGATGCTCAAATGGTCCAATCACACTCACCAAACAATATAGCCAGTTAGAGAAAGACACCTGACTTCCTGAAAGATTGCACTTGAGACATGCCATRGCAAATGCTTCTGTTATTATCTAGTGTTGATCACACAGTAAGAGCACAAATGTACTGAATGGAGCTGTAGAGAACCGAATAGAACATCTCAGGGATACACCACTGAAAATGCTTTTGTGTCAGACAATCTGGAGGACGAAGGACACTTGCATAAATAAGACGTAGATTTGTCTCTTCCTGCCGGCCTGCGTATAAAGTCTCAACCGGCCACAGCTGAGTAATGTTCTGTTTATTACAAGGTAAAWTTCAACTCTTCACTGTTGGACTTTCTCTCTCTGGAAATGTGAAGGAGTGAAAATTCCACCCTGACTTGGGTGTGAACTKACAACCCTCCGCACTGCAACGCAACATACTCCAGAAGCATTGTTTATAACACTGGCCCTGAAAAACATTTCTCTATCCTGGGTGACAGTACTTCTAGGTCTCAGGAAGGATGCAGCACTGGCTGGTTCCACTGGCTGGTTTGGGATGCAGGGACTTTTTACTACAGCCACACTATACACATCCTGTATCACAAAGGCATAGCCAAAACATAAGCTCACCTTACTCCTCTTCTGGCAGCACTTTTAAAGGGAGGCAGCCAATGGGGTGGTCTAGAATAATTCAGTGATCCTGCGCTGCAATTGCACCTGGGAGACGGTGTTACAGACATTCGCCTCCTGCCACAGACTTTTGTTTAATTGGCTGGTCTCCCTCGGCAGACGACATATGCTGGAAGGCAACATATGCTGCAACACCACGAGATGTAGTGCGGCGTTACCAGTTCCCCAGACCCTAGCCACATTACCTGATTTTAAACAGTCGTAGAGCAATTATACAACTAGAAAGCACAGCTAAAAAATGTACATTCTCATAGGAATATCACATTCTCATAGGAATATCACATTCTTATAGGAAAAACTATTCACTTTGATTGTGGCGGTGAACAARAATTGATTGACAGGTAGAGTATGCTGCCCATGGACATTGCCTTTAACTTGTGYGACATTTTAATTATGGGGGTAAAAATGTTTGATTGACAGGTAGAATATGCCCGCACATGAACATTGCCTTTAAAACACGATCCAGTCGCATGATTGACTGCAATGAGGAGTGAAAAATATGTATTCTATGTTAAGTGTCAAGTTCTGGAAGGAGGAAACTCCTGGCAGTTCTTCACTCCACTGGGCAGATATGAGATTCATGAGAAGGACCAGAGATGGACACACATATAACCCAGCAAAATGGCTGGGCGTTAACCTCTTTGGGCTAGGGGGCGGTATTTTGATGTCCGGATGAAAAGCGTGCCCAAAGTAAACTGCCTGCTACTCAGGCCCAGAAGCTAGGATATGCATATKATTTGTAGATTTGGATAGAAAACACTCTAAAGTTTCTAAAACTGTTAAAATAATGTATATGAGTATAACAAAACTGAAATGGCAGGCYAAACCCCGAGGACAAACCACCACCCCCCAAAAACAATTCAGCATAACACTGATTTCAATGGCTGGCACTTTTATTATAGGGCGAAATGCTCCCTGATTGCAGTTCCTAGGGTTTCCACTAGATGTCAACAGTCTTGAGAAAGAGTTTCAGGCTGTTTTTTTTTTAAATGAGGGAGAAGTTGTAGTTTTTCTAAGTGGCTCCCATTTTGGCTGTAGTGTTTCCAAGAGCGTGGAGGAAAGCGCGTTCTTTGTTATTTATATCCGGTAATGAACATACTATTCTCCGTCTTAAATTTGATTGTTTATTTGCGTATTAGGGTACCTAAGGTTTGATTATAAACGATGATTGACTTGTTTGGATAAGTTTATTGGTAACGTTTGTGATTCATTTTGTATGCATTTTGATGGAGGGAAACTGGGTGGATCATTGACTGAAGCACGCCAGCTAAACTGAGTTTTTATGGATATAAAGAAGGACTTTATCGAACAAAAGGACCATTTGTAATGTAACTGAGACCTTTTGGAGTGCCAACAGAAGAAGACCTTCGAAGATCACAGGTCAGCCACCAGGGGGAGACTCATCGAGGCCTGGTAACAGAGGGAGTATACATCACGAGGCTGTGGCTCCCTCTGCTGGACGTGACAGGTCTCGACGGGCTCTCCGGACAGGACTAATTGGGGCTGATTGGGAGCTGGTGAGTAATCAAGGGCGGATTGCTCACCAGCTGTGYGAGGCCCATTAAGCTGCCAGAAGGGCAGCACACAGAGAGAGGACTAGGGGAAGTGAGGTGACTTCCATGTGGTTGGATACGTTTACCCGAGCTAAGCCGAGGGAGTTGAGTTTGTGTGCCCAACAGGATACAGGAAGACCCTGAGCCCAGAAGAAGGTATCCCGGAGAGGGTCTCATAGGGGAGACCTTTTCTTTTCGATTTATTATTTAATAAACACCCTTGAAACCGAGCTAATCATACTCTGTCCATGTCTGATCTATGTWAAKGTCTTGACCTAACCCCCTGGTCTGCCACAGAGGTGATAGGTGATCGCGCTCCCTAAAAACTGTCAATCYAAGCTCTGTAAGATCAGATATAAATCTCTCCAAATCGATGGACTAGGGTTAAACATCTGCCTGGCTTTGGTGGGATACAGCTGCTGCATTATAAGTAGTGTGAGTGTGTTGGGGTACTGTAGTCCTGCCTTCCGATCATCTATCTGGTTCTTTGATAGAAATAAATGCTAGCACAGAGGCACACTCCCCTACATATTAATTTGGACAGTGAAACAAAATCTTTTAGTTTGGTATTTGAGATCAAATGTTTTATGAGGCAAATGTACAAAATGTCACCTTTTATTTGAGAGTARTTTCATACATTTGTTTAACCGTTTCGAGATGAATGCACTTTATGTATCTTGTCCCTCCATTTGAAGGTGTCAAGTATTTAGACAAATTCACTTTTATAGCGTATTACATTTAGCGAAAAAGTTTAGTATTTCGTSCCATATTCCTAGCACACAATGTCTACATCAAGCTTGTAACTCTACAAACTTGTTGGAAGCATTTGCTTTTTGGATGAATTTGCATAATCCGAAACAAAACCAAAACAAACTGCAAATGCATCCAACAAGTTTGTAGAGCCACAACCTTGATGTAGTCATTCCAGGCTAGGAATACGGTAGCAAATACTAAACATTTGACTACTCTAAAACACTAAGTGAATTTGRCCAAATACTTCTTCAAATGCGGGGACAYGATACATAAAGTGCATTCATTTCTAAACGGTAAAACAGATATGTATGAAAATACCCTKAAATAAAAGGTGACATTCTATACTATCGTCTCATATGAAACGTTTGATCTCAAATCCAAAATGCTGGGGTATAGAGCACATTTACAAATGTTAGCTTCACCGTCTAAATAAATACATAGTTGAGTGTACGTTGATAAAAATTATACATAGTGATTGTGTTATTGGGTTTAACTTTAAAGCYCTTTGAAGCACACTTTCAAAGTGAGTGTGTGCTTCTTCTGCCCATTTGTACTCAAACCGAAAAATACTCTGTTGTTCCACTTATATTCCACTTATATTCCACTTAAGTGGAATACATCTTCCATTTGAAAGCTCCAAGTCTAGTCTGTGTCCAATGTTGATTACAGTCAAATAGTGTTTATATTCATGGAGAAACATTTGAAATATTAATTGTATTCGTGGTGTAATCTGTCTGAACAAAGGCACCTCTGGAGTCCCTAGTGACAGGCTTGGCGGAAATGAAACGATTGGGTAGGAACCTTATTCGCCTCCTTTGTTCACAGGCATAAATAGAAGAGTAACACCTGACCCTCTCCCCACTCAATAATTTATGGACCTGGTCAAATTGGATGTTGCCGAGGTGCCTTTGAGAGTCAGTGCGTCTCCGAAAGTGTGTGTGTGTGTGTGCACATGCACGTCTCTCACACACTCTCAGAGACACACACATGCATGCACACAAATATGTGCACTTCACACACGGGCACATACACACAAACGCACACCTGCCCTTTCAACTCACATGATAAGTATTATTTTGAGCATTACCCCTCAGCACATGCGTACATACACACACACACACACACACACATACATGCACATGCAGACATACACCCTCACACTAACACACACCTGTTCTTTAACCTCACATGCGAAGTGCCTGTACCCGTAGTGGGCCATTCAAGGATATCTCCTTAGCTCCAGTCAGACGGGTCATTTAGAAAAACAAACAAATGGCCAGGGTATGGTATGTCACCATGGTAACAGTGACAGCTAATGGGATTCTTCCTGCCTGGCAGTTATACCACTGTAATGGACAAAGCAGGTGCAAAGAAATTAAAGGTCCAGGGCCTGCATTGACAAAGTGTCTCACAGTAGGAGTGCTGATCTATGATCAGATCCTACCAGTCCATATAATCTTAAACATTATGATCTAAAAGTGAAAACTGATTCTAGATCACCACTTTTACTCTGAGACACTTTGTGATTACGGGCCCAGAAGAAAAACTCTCCACTTTTGATTCTGTTTTGACGCAAAACAATCAATTTCACTAATACATTATCTGCAACAGGGACCGTCTATCAAATTGACTTTTGAAAAATATACATTATTTTGCATAATTGGACATTTAATACAGGACTAACTACTTGAATTGCCACCAATTAAAAATCCCCGTAGAGCTGTCTGGTCGTGTTTGGTATGGCAACATCAAATCAAATTAGTGGYGCACTTTAATAATCAGATTGCAGTAAGGTTTCGGGCAGCCACACTAGTATAATTAAAGAATATTTGAATTCATTACAACCAGTGAGCCACTCAGATACAAGAAGAACTAGTGAGGGCGGACTTCTAATCTCGACTGACAGTGTAAAGTTAATGGATTATCCAACCTTTTCTAATAATATAAACGTTTCTGATGCTGAGGTCTCCTTGTGTGTTGGCCTAACCGTCAGAGTTTGTTGCCTTGGCAATCACCCCAGGTTGGCGTTGCGGCAGCACCCTCCGTGAGGCACACTTCCTGTCTAATAACCTCATGGAAGAGGTGCAGAGGTCTCCGATTGGTTGATTAAGCACTGAACGGCGCTCTGCTGCCTCCGTCTGCCCACCTACTGGGTTTGATCATCACTAAGTGTACTCGGGTCCGTTCTGRAAGGGAAGGAGTACAGCAGAGAGGTGCAACCTGTTCCTATTAGCGCCTGCTCTCCGTTGGACCCTCGGTCATAACCTGTTGTTCACCTCCAATGTGTTCCGTGTCAAAGACGCTGTTAGCTATTAGCAACCCGGCGGCTACTTCAATTGACACGGTAAATATAGAACCCGACACGCTAGTAATGGAAATGCACAAACAGTCGTAATTGGCTCATATTCGGCCATGCTGTCAGAAGGYTATTTTTCTGGGAAGTACGTATTAGAGCCTAATAGAAAAGGCATACTGTATGCTGCTTATATGAGTATCATAAAACAGACAGAATTGCTTATCTCCAATGACTCACAGTAAAGTTAAACCTAAAGGAGGAACAGGGCTGTGTTGAAAGTAAGATAGCTCTCATTGAAAAGTTGTAAGAGCTTGTACTGGACAGTATGTGTACTTTTTCACTGTGGTAGGTTTTTTTTTTACAAGATAGGACATGTTTAAATWAAAATTGTGTTTTTTGATCATTCTTATAAAAAAATTATTCGAATTTGAGAGGAAACAAATTTGGACTATTGAGATGCACCCTATTCTGTTCCCACTCACTGCTGATGGAGGACAGGTCAGTGTAAGGCTCTCTGCAGAACTCCTGAGCTTGTGCCCATGTTTTGTCAAGCATAGATGTGCTTCCCAGATACCAACGAATTTTGATTGTCCCAAGATGAGTCTTTCATCAGTTTCTTCTCAAACACCCCCCACACACTGGACATGAGGAGCACTGTGGAGATGGTCTTCTCCATTGCGGTGTTGTGTTCAGATGTGTGGTGTGAAGTAAAGTGTATTTAGACTGTAAACTCTCCTTCCAGACTCACATTAAGCATCTCCAATTCAAAATTAAATCTAGAATCCGCTTCCTATTTCGCAACAAAGCATCCTTCACTCATGCTGCCAAACATACCCTCGTAAAACTGACTATCCTACRGATCCTGGACTTCGGCGATGTCATTTACAAAATAGCCTCCAACACTCTACTCAGTAAATTGGATGCAGTCTATCACTGTGCCATCCGTTTTGGCACCAAAGCCCCATATACTAACCACCACTGCGACCTGTATGCTATCGTTGGCTGACCCTCGCTTCATATCTGTCACCAAACCCACTGGCTCCAAGTCATCTATAAGTCGTTGCTAAGTAAAGCCCCGCCTTATCTCAGCTCACTGGTCACCAWAGCAGCACCCACCCGCAGCACGCGCTCCAGCAGGTATACTGGTCACCCCCAAAGCCAATTCCTCCTTCAACCGCCTTTCCTTCCTGTTCTCTGCTGCCAATGACTGGAACGAACTGCAAAAATCACTGAAGCTGGAGACTCATATCTCCTTCTCTAGCTTTAAGCACCAGCTGTCAGAGCAGCTCACAGATCACTGCACCTGTACATAGCCAATCTGTAAATAGCCCATCCAACTACCTCATCACCATATTGTTATTTATTTTGCTCCTTTGCACCCCAGTACCGCTACTTGCACACTCATCTTCTGCACATCTATCACCCCAGTGTTTAATTTGCCATACTGTAATAATTTTGCCACTATGGCCTATTTATTGCCTCACCCCCCCTTATCCTACCTCATTTGCACACACTCTATATAGACTTTTCTCTTTATATTATTGACTGTATGTTTGTTTATTCCGTGTGTAACTCTGTGTTGTTGTTTGTGTCGCACTGCTTTGCTTTATCTTGGGCAGGTCGCAGTTTGTAAATGAGAACTGTTCTCAACTAGCCTACCTGGTTAATAAAAGGTGAAATAAATAAAATTTTTAATTTAATTTTTTAAAAATCTTATTCGAATTGAGAGAAAAGCAATTTGGACAATTGAGATGCGCCCTATGAGATTCTCAGGTCCCTCTTCCCTGAGAAGGTCTCAGTCTCTAGTAGCAGAGTTGAGTCCCTCCGTTGCAATTGCCTCACAGCGATGGTTCCAGGCGGGGGCACTGGTGCTGTCCACCCTGGGGCCTCGCACTCCAGGGGATCCCCGTTCACCCACAGCCAGCGGTCGTCCAGGTCCGGGCCTCCCTGCTCTCRCTCTGGGCCAGAAGCAGCTCCGTCTCAGACACCAGGCTGGTGAGGTCCATGTGCTGCTGCCTGCAGCACTCCAGAACCTCCTCCCAAGTCTTGTTCTCCCTCACCACAATCAGCTCAGAGCAGAAGAAGGAGGATGGAACATTCTCATAGTTATCATGCCACCCATRACAATAGAGGAAACCATAGTTTTCCAAGAGACCGTTGTTTGTTCGTTCGGATGCCTAGGTCCCAAGGTAGGATGCATATCCACCTCCTGACCACCTCCAGCCTGTTAGGTTGTAAGGCTCTATGTACAGACCAATGCAGATCCAATGATACAACCAGCCGCCTGCAACGCTTCTTAGCTGTTACTCTTCCCACTCATTGCTGATGGAGGACAGGCCAGTATAATGCCCTCTGCCCAAGTTTTGTCAACATAAACATAGATGTGCTTCCCAGATACCGAAGAATTTGGATTGTCCCAAAATTATTTTTTCATCAGTCTCTTCCCAAACACCCCCCACACACACTGGACATGAGGAGCACTGTGGAGATGGTCTTCTCTATTGCGGTGTTGTGTTCAGACGTGAGGTGTGAGGTAAAGCGTGTCTGTTCTGCTGTGTCTGATCTGTCTGATGACTTGACTGATGAGTGATGAGGATGAGGATGAGGCTGGTCTGTTGGAGGCACAATGAACCAAGAGCAGAACTTTACATTTCTTAGTTGTTTTTGAGACAGGCTGAAAGGAAAGTTCCTTTGCATGCTCATTCAAACATGCGGCAAGCAAATCTACAAATACAAATGTTTTTTTTTCCCCTAAATAAATTCCCAGTCCGATGTCTGGAAATGTGACTGATGCAGCGGGTACACAGMGGGTAGGAAAGTTTGAACAGATGTGTGCAAATGAAGTGCATCATTTTGAATGAGGAGCAACAGTCATGTCTTTTCATGTGTCTTCCTCCCAAACAAAATTGTATGGAAAACCTGGCACATGCAAAAGTGGTTTGAAAAAGTGTTCTSAAAGTTACCCAGGTGAACTAGCTCAATGATAGTTTAATTTAAAGACAATCTGACCCGGCCAGGTGAGAGCTCTTTCAACAGAAGGCAAACAAAGTGGGGTAGCTAAGTGGTAAATAATAACTAGTGTTGACATAAAAGTGGAAACCCGYATTAGACACATGTATAAAAACTTGAAGCGTCTGCTAGGGGCATCCAATCATGACCAAATATGGTGATGAGAGGAAGTGCAGTGGCAAGGAAGAGGCAGAAGATGTAGCAAGATTAAGCTGGGATGACATTCTGCAAATGTTCTCACGAGTGACACATCCTATCTCAGTACAGTTTTCTGTTCAAAACTAAAATCTAGTAGGAATAGAGCGCACCAAGTTTTACAGACCTGACCTTTTGCTAGTGCTGAACGATTAATTAAATATATATGTATTTTACATAGGTTCAATGACTTGAATTCCATTTACACTGAACAAAAATATAAATGCAACATGTAAAGGGTCGATTCCATATTTTATGAGCTGAAATAAAAGATGACTGCAGGAATGTCCACAAGAGCAAATGCCAGAGAAATGAATGGCCATTTCTCTGCCATAAGCCGCCTCCAACATTGTTTTAGAGAATTTGGCAGTATGTCCAACCACAGACCGTTTGTGTATGGCATCGTGTGGGCAAATGGTTTGTTGATGTCAACGTTGTGAACAGAGTGCCCCATGGTGGCGGTGGGGTTATGGTATGGGCAGGCATAAGCTACAGAAAACGAACACAATTGCATTTTAATCAATGGCAATTTGAATGCACAGAGATACCGGGARGAGCTCCATTGTCATGCCATTCATCTGCTGACATTAACTCATGTTTCAGCGTGATAATGCACGTGTCGCAAGGATCTGTACAACATTCCTGGAAGCTGAAAATGTCCCAGTTCTTCCATAGGCTGCATGCTCACCAGACATGTCACCCATTGAGCATGTTTGGAATGATCTGGATCGACATGTACGACAGTCTGTTCCAGTTCCCGCCAATATCCATAACCTTCACACAGCCATTGAAGAGGAGTGGGACAACATTCCACAGGCCACAATCAACAGCCTGATCAACTCTATGCAAAGGAGATGTGTCGCGCTGCATGAGGTGGTCACACCAGATACTGACTGGTTTTATGATCCACGCCCCTACCTTATTTTTTAAGGGTTCTGTGACCAACAGATGGACAAATGTCAAGTTGGTTGTTGATCATTGCTAGACAGCCATTTTCAAGTCTTGTCATAGATTTTCAAGCCAATTTAAGTCAAAACTGTAACTAGGCCACTCAGGAACATTCAATGTCATATTGGTAAGATATTCTAATGTATATTTGGCCTTGTATTTTAGGTTATTGTCCTGCTGAAAGGTGAATTCATCTCTGGTGGAAAGTAGACTGAACCAGGTTTTGCTCTAGGATTTTGACTGTGCTTATCTCTATTCTGTTTCTTTTTATTTAAAAAAACCTCCCTAGTCCTTGCCGATGAAAAGCATACCCATAACATGATGCAGCCACCACCAGGCTTGAAAATATGAAGCGTGGTACTCAATGATGTGTTGTGTTGCATTTTCCTCAAACATAACGCTTTGTATTCAGGTCATAAAGTACATTTCTTTGCTACATTTTTGCAGTTTTACTTTGGTGCCTTATTGCAAACAGGATGCATGTTTTGGATATATTTTMTATTCTGTACAGGCTGKCTTCTTTTCACTGTCATAGGGAGTGACGTGTCACAATTTCTGACCTATCCAAACAAAGAATCGATTTAATCTGCCTCTGAGCGACGGAGCCCAGCCTGGGAGACGGCAATTGTGGTTTTATCTCTGTGATATTCTCAGAAGGATTTAGAGCTCTCAACATGAAAAAATACGGAATAATTTTGAAGAAATGAAACACGGCCACTTTCTCTTGGTCACAGAGGGTCACTTTGTGCGTAAACCGAACCGACCTTAAAAAACACTAATCACTCAGCACTTCCCTTTGCCAGAGTTTCTAAAATTGTTGRCGTTTAGAAGGAATCCAAGAGGGAGAAATCTAGTTCTTGCACACACACACTTCAGAGACGTTCCCTAACAGAAATATGCAAATACAGTACATGCTAAAATGGTCCAATTGGATTTCGCTACCTCTTGCTTGGCTCTGCCCAACTCCTTGGTTGTTCTGCCCACTGTGTGGTCCCCATTGTAAAAGGCCCATCTGTCCCATCTTGAGTTAGTTAAAAGTCAATTTTGTCAATTGAAAGTAATTAAAAAGCGTGAATACAATTACATTTTCCTCTTAATCAAATCCTATTTTGCTATGATTCTAGGCTATTTTGCACAGGCAGCCGGGCAGGGAGGAACTGGCCGGGGGGGCAAGGGAATGAGGCTCCTAAAGCAGAGGCACTAAACTAACAACTGTTACTCCTCATTCAAAGTTATTCATGTTATTTGCACAGACCTCAACCTTTTCCATCCATTTTCTACGAGCAGCCTTTTCATGTGTCAGAGAATTTATTTGACAGGTAGAGACACAACGACCAGGCAAACAGCTTTGGCCCCTTATTCAAAGGTGTACGTGTCAGTTGCTGACTCCTGTTCAACTTTCTCCACCCATCTTCAGTGAGCCCCCTCGAAGAGACATACGTTTTATGTTAGATTTGCCTTCCTTACGTTTGTACAGGTGAGCATATTTGCAAAACAAAAATGTAAAATGTAAAGCTCTTCTATTGGTCCATCATGCCTCGAAACAGACCAGCGTCATCAGTCAGAGCATCAGACAGAGCAGACACAGCAGAGACACACTTCACCTCAAATCGGAACGCAACATTGTCATGGAGAAGACTGTTTACACAGTGCTCCTCATGTCCAGTGTGTTGGGGGTATTTGGTGTGACAAGAGATCGGCGGAATCAACCATACACCTTTGTATCTGGGAAGCACATCTATGTTTCTGCTGAGAAAAACTGGTTACTAGCTCAGGAGTTCTGCAGAGAACATTACACCGACCTGTCCTCCATCAGCAGTGAGTGGGAACAGCAGCAGCTACAAACGGCACCAGGTGTATGGATTCATGATTGTACAGAGAGCCCAACAACCTAAAAGGCTGGAGGTGGTCGGGAGGTGGATACGCAACCTACCTTGGTGTCTGGGACAAGGATCAACCAAACAACGGGCCTAAAGAAGACTATGGTCTGATTAAAGGGAATAGATGGCATGATGCGTTTGTATACCATCAGCTACCTTTCTTCTGCTTGAAGCTGATCGTGGTGAGGGAGAGCAAGACCTGGGAGGAGGCTCTGGAGTACTGCAGGGAGCAGCACACCGACCTCACCAGCCTGGTGTCTGAGACGGAGCTGCTTCTGGCCCAGAGGGAGAGCAGGGAGGCCCAGACCACCACGGCCCACTTGTGGACGGGCCTGCGTTACCTGGCCAACCGCTGGCTGTGGGTGAACGGGGACCCACTGGAGTACGAGGCCTGGCCCCAGGATGGACTGCATCAATGTCCCGCCTGGAACCTCCAATGTGGGGCCATGGCAACAGAGGGAGCATGGGAGGCCCGGGACTGCCAGGAGAGCCTCAACTTTATCTGCTACTGAAGACCAATTCCAAATTGAAAGATAACCTTTACTTCCTATATCCTTGATAGATTTAGCATTCTCTCTTAATTTCTACATAGTTCATTATTTTGCATATGTGATTTCTGCTAATAATTGTCCTACTATGCATGTTGTCCTTATAATTGCCGAATCACTTAATCAATTTGATAATAATTTTAGTTGTGAAGAGGCCTATTCATGAACTTTATAATCYAATTGCTTTATTAAATGTTGACTTGAATCAACTTGCTAAGCGATTCACTAGGATTTCCACTGATATATAAGTTGGTCTTCATCTCTGAAAAGAGGGTACCAACTACAGTGCCGTAAAGGACTTATTTTAGTAGGGCACCACACAGACTAAAACAGGGCGGGACTACCTGGATTTGTCSAATAAGAACCTCTTGTTCTCATGTTCTGTTGAAATGTTTTTTTGTTGTTGTCCAAAATGGAACCACTTGTTTCATATTACGCTGAAAAGCATTTTGCTACAGTGTGCTCCAATGAATACGACCCAGATGATTGCAGGCCATAGAAGGACCGATGACTAGAACCCATCATTTTGTTGATTTATTTTCCCTTTTGTACTTGAACTATTTGCACATCGTTACAACACTGTATATAGACATAATATGACATTTGAAATGTCTTTAAGCCCCTTAAATCGAATTGAAATGAAATAGAAATTGGTACCCAGGCTAAGGGTATAAATCAACCAACCAGCCTCACTAAAGGTCCTGCTAGATACAAGTTAAACAATAAGCTCAGGTCATTTCCCCTTCTGATTATACACTGACTAGAGCAGTGTTTCCCAACTCCAGTCCTCCAGTACCCCCCAACAGCACACATTTGAGTTCTAGCCCCGGACAAACTCACCTGATTCAACTCATTCAGGGCTAGATGATTAGTTGACAAGTTGAATCAGGTGTGTCTGGGTCTACAAAAAAAAAGTCTATTGTTGGGGGTACTTGAGGAGTTGTGAACCACTGGGCTAGATAAAATGGAATGATCATTTTCCAAAGGCAGCCATTTAAATTCACAGTAGGGGAGCTCTCGCCATAATAAAGTGGATAATCACATTTCAGAGCACAGTGTAATAGAGATGATGGATTCACTTTAGCTAGGGGTAGGAGGAGGTACTCACCTGGGTGATGTTCATTAGGCACAGGAATMAACTATCTATCCAATAAYAAATGCTKATTTTTGGTTTCCGTTTTGCAACCATGTGCKCTAGTGAACACAGACTACCTCTTTCTAACACAGACTACAATAGAAACACAATGAGAGATCGAAACARGGCAGACAGCTTCTGGGTGCAACGAAAACAACTTACTTAAKSAKKTRKKTTCCCGACGGCATAAACAAGATAACTAAATCAACAGCCTTTGGCGCTGACGCCATTTTTTCTAACTATGCCTTGGGAAGAGTTACCGTTGAAGTTGATTCGCTGATACGCTATAGGTGGCAGGGGCAGGAGATTGATGCGCCGTTGTTCGATGATGAAATGATGATGACAAATGGCCTCTTTTTTTCCCCTCAGAGGGCAAAACAAATGTATGTTGCAGATTGCATTACAATGGCAAATTAAATGTGAGATTGAATTCTCCAATAGCAGTCTGTTTGACTGATGTGGGCTTGTGGCAAAAAAAAAAGAGGTGTTACTGTGGGTTATTTKATGGGAAAGCGTCATATGCAAATGACGCTTCTCCCGGGGCGGTCAGTCAGTCAAACAACACAAACACATGCGCACACGCACACAGCCAGACACAGAGAAAAACAAACTATTTAACTATGCTAATCCAGGTTATGCTAATCACACGCTAATTAGAATCAAAGAGACTGCGTGTTGTAACATGTGTCATCTCTCTGGGAGGGAAAGACCTTCAAACAATAACAACGGAACTGCACTGCCAAAGGTTGAGGTAAATAACCAAGGAGATAAACAGAACACGATACATTTCCCCGTCTGGTATGCAATGAGGATGCAGCACAGTGGTACAGACTGGTATGCCAATGAGGATGCAGCACAGTGGTACAGACTGGTATGCCAATGAGGATGCAGCACAGTGGTACAGACTGGTATGCTAATGAGGATGCAGCATAGTGGTACAGACTGGTATGCCAATGAGGATGCAGCACAGTGGTACAGACTGGTATGCCAATGAGGATGCAGCACAGTGGTACAGACTGGTATGCAAATGAGGATGCAGCACAGTGGTACACGACTGGTATGCCAATGAGGATGCAGCACAGTGGTACAGACTGGTAATGCTAATGAGGATGCAGCACAGTGGTACAGACTGGTATGCCAATGAGGATGCAGCACAGTGGTACAGACTGGTATGCTAATGAGGATGCAGCACGTGGTACAGACTGGTATGCCAATGAGGATGCAGCACAGTGGTACAGACTGGTATGCTAATGAGGATGCAGCACAGTGGAGAATAGAATGAAGTGAAGTGAACGGAGGAGCTTGGTTCAAATGATTTCGGATCATATTACAGTATAGCAAAGATAAGCACATGCACTAACAATGTTTGGTGAACAGTGTACGTACAGTGGGGAGAAACAGTATTTGATACACTGACAATTTTGGCAGGTTTTCCTACTTACAAAGCATGTAGAGGTCTGTAATTTTTATCATAGTACACTTCACTGTGAGAGAAGGAATCTAAAACAAAAATCCAGAAAATACATTGTATGATTTTTAATTAATAATTTGCATTTTATTGCATGACATAAGTATTTGATACATCAGAAAAGCAGAACTGAATATTTGGTACAGAAACCTTAGTTTGCAATTACAGAGATAATACGTTTCCTGTAGTCTTGACCAGGTTTGCACACACTGCAGCAGGGATTTTGGCCACTCCTCCATACAGACCTTCTCCAGATCCTTCAGGTTTCGGGGCTGTCGCTGGCAATACGGACTTTCGGCTCCCTCCAAAGATTTTCTATTGGTTCAGGTCTGGAGACTGGCTAGGCCACTCCAGGACCTTGAGATGCTTCTTACGGAGCCACTCCTTAGTTTCCTGGCTGTGTGTTTCGGGTCGTTGTCATGCTGGAAGACCCAGCCACGACCATCTTCAATGCTCTTACTGAGGGAAGGAGGTTGTTGGTCAAGATCTCGCGATACATGGCCATCCATCTCCTTCCAATACGGTGCAGTCGTCCTGTCCCCTTTGCAGAAAAGCATCCCCAAAGAATGATGTTTCACCTCCATGCTTCACGGTTGGGATGGTGTTCTTGGGTTGTACTCATCCTTCTATTCCCCAAACACGGCGAGTGGAGTTTAGAGCAAAAAGCTCTTATTTTTGTCTCATCAGACCACATGACCTTCTCCCATTCCTCCTCTGGATCATCCAGATGGTCATTGGCAAACTTCAGACGGGCCTGGACATGCGCGGCTTGAGCAGGGGGACCTTGGCGTGCGCTGCAGGATTTTAATCCATGACGGCGTAGTGTGTTACTAATGGTTTTCTTTGAGACTGTGGTCCCAGCTCTCTTCAGGTCATTGACCAGGTCCTGCCGTGTAGTTCTGGGCTGATCCCTCACATTCCTCATGATCATTGATCGCCCACGAGGTGAGATCTTGCATGGAGCCCCAGACCGAGGGTGATTGACCGTCATCTTGAACTTCTTCCATTTTCTAATAATTGTGCCAACAGTTGTTGCCTTCTCACAAAGCTGCTTGCTATTGTCCTGTAGCCCATCCCAGCCTTGTACAGGTCTACAATTTATCCCTGATGTCCTTACACAGCTCTCTGTCTTGGCCATTGTGGAGAGGTTGGAGTCTGTTTGATTGAGTGTGTGGACAGGTGTTTTTTACAGGTAACGAGTTCAAACAGGTGCAGTTAATACAGGTAATGAGTGGAGAACAGGAGGGCTTCTTAAAGAAAACTAACAGGTCTGTGAGAGCCGGAATTCTTACTGGTTGGTAGGTGATCAAAACTTATGTATGCAATAAAATGCAAATTAATTACTTAAAAATCATACAATGTGATTTTCTGGATTTTGTTTTAGATTCCGTCTCTCACAGTTGAAGTGTACCTATGATAAAAATGACAGACCTCTACATGCTTTGTAAGTAGGAAAACCTGCAAAATCGGCAGTGTATCAAATACTTGTTCTCCCCACTGTATGTAGGTGGGACACAAACAGGCTTAAAAGACTATGAAATCTACACAGCACAAGGCCCAGTGAAATCATCATTTTTGTAACTTGTTTTCACAGGGAGTCCATTGAGACCAAGGCATCTTTCACAAGGGACCCTGCATGTACACAAGTCATACTATCTACACAATTTATACTATTTACGACATAATAAAACATACAAGCTCTACAAGCCATTCAAGTAAAACGATCACATCCTCAGCAAAGAGGTCTATAATCACAACTAGAAAAGCCTCAGAGACACCAGAACATCAAGTTGCAGGAGCCCTGTAGATTGTTTCATACATCGGTTGCAAAATAACTAAAAGCAGATTTATCTAAGTCAGTGGAGATGGGAGGGATTCTAGAGTTAGCCAATCACGAGACCGGGTCTGGTAGCTCGTACGTCTGTAGGTTAACAGGAAGTAACGTACGGCTGAAGTTTCTGATACAGAATGCAGGGATGTGTACTGAACCTGTCGCACGTCATAAGGCTTATAGAACGACATCAGCCTCTTTAGAGTGGATTTTCAGTGTGTGCCCGGTGTCTCTTCACTGTGGGATGTCAGGGGCTGGCTGGAGGCCTGTTTGTGGTCGGGGTTATGCCACCCTACTACCCCTAAGGCTACTCTGAGTCACGCTCTAGCTTCACCTCATTAAGAGGGCTGACACACACACACACACACAACAGCAGCGTTGGGCACAGGGCCAGGCCTCCTTAAGCAGGGCTGATGACAATCATTAGGCCTGATCAAAGCAGGAGATTACAGCTGTGTCTGAGAGAGAGAGAGAAAGACAGCGAGAGAGCGAGGGATAAGAGAGAAAGAGGAGGGAGAGAGTGAGAGAGGGAGAAGAGAAAGTATGAGGAGAGAGAGAGAGAGGGGAGAGAAGAGAGAGCGGCTGAAAGAGAGAGAGAGAGAGAGGGAGAGAGAGAGAGAGGAGAGAGAGAGAGAGAGAGAGAGAGAGAGAGAGAAGAGAGAGTTATTACTTTGGGTCCATCTCAATAGTCTGTTGTTGCCTCTTCTCCTTGTCCTTGTCTGTTGTGGTCCCGTGTGGCTCAGTTGGTAGAGCATGGCGCTTGCAACGCAGGTGTGGTTTCATTCCCCACGGGGGGACAGGATGAATATGTATGAACTTTCCAATTTGTAAGTCGCTCTGGATAAGAGCGTCTGCTAAATGACTTATGTAAATGTCTCCTTTCCTGCACTGACATTGAACAATGGCAACGGCCCATAGAGTGAGAACCATATAAATAATAGT